>NC_090337.1:5624150-5806650 GCF_035084215.1 Heptranchias perlo
TCTGCCTCCATGAGTAGATCTTCTTTTTGGTCCTTAATCAGCCTCACCCCTCCTCTTACTACCCGTTTACTGTTTACATGCCTGTAGAAGACTTTTGGATTCCCTTTTATGTTGGCCACCAGTCTATTCTCATACTCTATCTCTGCCTCTCCTATTTCCTTTTATGCCTCCCCTCTGAACTTTCTACATATGGCCTTTATTGCAAGGGGGTTGGAGTACAAAAGTGAGGATGTCTTGCTACAATTGTACAGGGCTTTGGTGAGACCACACCTGAGACCTGGAGTACCGCATACAGTTTTGGTCTCCTTACCTCAGGAAGGATATACTTGCCTTAGAGGCAGTGCAACGAAGGTTCACTAGGTTAATTCTTGGGATGAGAGGGTTAACCTATGATAAGAGATTCAGTAGAATAGGTCTATATTCTCTGGAGTTTAGAAGAATGAGAGGTGATCTCATTGAAACATATAAGATTCTGAGGGGGCTTGACAGGGTAGATGCTGAGAGGTTGTTTCCCATGGCTGGAGAATCTAGAACTAGGGGGCATAGTCGCAGGATAAGGGGTCAGCCATTTAAGACTGAGATGAGGAGGAATTTCTTCACACAGATGGTTGTGAATCTTTGGAATTCTCTACCCCAGAGGGCTGTGGATGCTCAGTCGTTGAGTATATTCAAGACTGAGATAAATAGGTTTTTGGACTCTAAGGGAATCAAGGGATATGGGGATCGGGCAGGAAAGTTGAGTTGAGGTCAAAGATCAACCATGATTTGATTGAATGGCGGAGCAGGCTCGAGGGGCCGTATGGCCTACTCCTGCATCTATTTCTTATGTTCTTACGTTCCTTTAAAAATATCAGACATGGGGGAAAAAGGCTCTTTGACTGACAGTCAAGAAACATCCAATCAGATGAAGAATCTATTCATTTTCTGATTGGCTGGGTAGGCGGGGCAGCACGATAATGGGCATGTCGGGCGATCAATAGCGAGAGTGTGGGGACGGGGCTCTTGGAGGCTGGAGGTCATGTGATGAAACCTCCAGGGATCTGTCCAACCAGAGTTGGCAACCCTACCCTGGACACAGCATAGAAGAGCCTTAAAACTACCGTACGCTATCATTAAATCGATCAAGACACAAGGTGGCAGGGTCGGTGGGGTGGGGGTGCCGAGGTCGGGGGGGGGGAGGGCATGAAATTGGTCTTGGGCAGTGGCACAAAATGGGCTATAGCGAATCAGCCACCTGTTTTACACCCTGTCTGATTTTTCTTTTCCAATGTCAATGGAAAGGAAAATCGTGCGAGGCACATCGGAAAGGAGGAGGCCATTCAGCCCTTCGAGCCTGTTACATCGGAACAGTAGGAGGCCATTCAGCCCCTCAAGCCTGATACATAGGAACAGGGGGAGGCCATTCAGCCCCTCGAGCCTGTTACATAGGAACAGGAGGAGGCCATTCAGCCCCTCGAGCCTGTTACATAGGAACAGGGGGAGGCCATTCAGCCCCTCGAGCCTGTTACATCGGAACAGGAGGAGGCCATTCAGCCCCTCGAGCCTGTTACATAGGAACAGGGGGAGGCCATTCAGCCCTTCGAGCCTGTTACATCGGAACAGGAGGAGGCCATTCAGCCCCTCGAGCCTGTTACATAGGAACAGGGGGAGGCCATTCAGCCCTTCGAGCCTGTTACATCGGAACAGGAGGAGGCCATTCAGCCCCTCGAGCCTGTTACATAGGAACAGGGGGAGGCCATTCAGCCCTTCGAGCCTGTTACATCGGAACAGGAGGAGGCCATTCAGCCCCTCGAGCCTGTTACATAGGAACAAGGGGAGGCCATTCAGCCCTTCGAGCCTGTTACATAGGAACAGGAGGAGGCCATTCAGCCCCTCAAGCCTGTTAAACAGGAACAGGAGGAGGCCATTCAGCCCTTCGAGCCTGTTAAACAGGAACAGGAGGAGGCCATTCAGCCCTTCGAGCCTGTTACATTGGAACAGGAGGAGGCCATTCAGCCCCTCGAGCCTGTTACATCGGAACAGGAGGAGGCCATTCAGCCCCTCGAGCCTGTTACATAGGAACAGGGGGAGGCCATTCAGCCCTTCGAGCCTGTTACATAGGAACAGGAGGAGGCCATTCAGCCCCTCGAGCCTGTTAAACAGGAACAGGAGGAGGCCATTCAGCCCTTCAAGCCTGTTACATAGGAACAGGGGGAGGCCATTCAGCCCTTCGAGCCTGTTACATAGGAACAGGAGGAGGCCATTCAGCCCCTCGAGCCTGTTACATCGGAACAGATGGAGGCCATTCAGCCCCTCGAGCCTGTTACACAGGAACAGGAGGAGGCCATTCAGCCCTTCGAGCCTGTTCCGCCATTCAATGAGATCATGGTTGATCTGTATCCTAACACCATTAACCCGCCTTGGCTCCATATCCCATAATATAACCAGTGGCCTTTCGACCTTCAGTCTAACGCTGTCTCAACTGAGCTATTTCGGCCCGGGGTGTTGAACGGGGCTGCCGATTCGCTATCGTCCGTTTTGGGCTAACCCTCCCTTCCAAAGACCGGTTTCATCCCTCCGCAGTTTGATGTCCCTTTGAATCTTTCGTTCTTTGTTTTGGTCAGCCTGCCACCCACAAGCCGAGAACCCAGAGTGGGTGCTGACAGAATTGGACTATCAAAGTGGAAGGTGTCTATAATCCTGTTTTGCATGTTTATTCTATTTAGATTTAATGAAGCAGTTTCCTTCCAATGTTTATTTCTGAGTGTTGTAATGATGTTCATTCCTCGCTTCCTCTAATGGCAACTAAAACCTAATGGGCATTGTGCTAGAAATTGCCTAGTTACTTACTTGAGTAACAGAATGTTCCATTTAATTATAGCCCTGAGTTCTTTTATTTAATGTGATCTTTTGGCTGACTCTTGTAGTTAGGATTGTCTATGGGATGCATGAGCTGCTGTTATATTTGTCACTGAACATCGAACGCTGTAACGTTCAGCAGAGAGATCCTGTTTGTGCTCGCCCAACCCCATCCTTCCAGCTTTTCATCCCCTCCCTCCTGACGGTTTGCCTACTCTTGCTAGGAATGCAGGAAGCCTCTTTCATCTCGGTTATCTTTCTTGTCTGAGCCTGTGAATGTCAGCGGGCTATCTGACCATGGGGGGCATCGCATCCAAACTCTATCCTGTCATCACAATATCCACACAGGCAAACACATACGCACACACACACACACACCCATATAACCACAACAGCTTGCATTTATCTAGTGCATTTAACACAGTAAATTTTCACAAGGCAATTCACCGATTAAAAAAAATTCTCATCTCACCTCTGCCTTTTTTGCCAATTACCTTAAATCTGTGTCCTCTGGTTACTGACCCTCCTGCCAGTGGAAACAGTTTCTCCTTATTTACTCTATCAAAATTCTTCATGATTTTGAACAACTCAATTAAATCTCCCCTTAACCTTCTCTGCTCTAAGGAGAACAACCCCAGCTTCTCCAGTCTATCCATATAACTGAAGTCCCTCATCCCTGGAACCATTCTAGTAAATCTCCTCTGCACCCTCTCTAAGGCCTTGACATCCTTACAAAAGTGTGGTGCCCAGAATTGAACACAATACGCCAGCTGAGGCCTAACCAGTGTTTTATAAAGGTTTAGCATAACTTCCTTGCTTTTGTACTCTATGCCTCTATTAATAAAACCAAGGATCTCCTTCTCCTCCATGGGATCCAAGGGAAAGTGGCAAGTTGGATCCAAAATTGGCTGAATGGCAGGAAGAAAAGGGTAATGGTTGACGGGTGTTTTTGCGGCTGGAAGGCTGTTTCCAGTGGGGTTCCGCAAGGTTCAGTACTAGGCCCCTTGCTTTTTGTGATATATATTAATGATTTGGACTTGAATGTGGGGGGCATGATTAAGAAGTTTGCAGATGATACAAAAATCAGTCATATGGTTGATAGTGAGGAGGAAAGTTGTAGACTGCAGGAAAATGGACTGGTCAGGTGGGCAGAAAAGTGGCAAATGGAATTCAATCCAGAGAAGTGTGAGGTAATGCATTTGGGGAGGGCAAACAAGGCAAGGGAATACACAATAAATGGAAGGATACTGAGAGGTGTAGAGGAACAAAGCGACCTTGGAGTGCATGTCCACAGATCCCTGAAGGTAGCAGGACAGATAGATAAGGTGGTTAAGAAGACACATGGAATACTTTCCTTTATTAGCAAGGCATAGACTATAAGAGCTTAAGAGCAGGGAGGTTATGCTAGAACTGTATAAAACACTAGTTAGGCCACAGCTAGAGTACTGCGTACAGTTCTGGTCACCACATTGCAGGAAAGATGTGATTGCACTAGAGAGGGTACAGAGGAGATTTACGAGGATTTTGCCAGGGCTGGAGAATTTTAGCTATAAAGAAAAGATTGGATAGGCTGGGGTTGTTTTCTTTGGATTAAAGGAGGCTGAGGGGAGATTTAATTGAGGTGTATAAAATTATGACGGACTAGATAGAGTGGATAGGGAGGACTTATTTCCCTTAGCAGAGGGGTCAGTGACCAGGGCGCATAGATTTAAAGTGATTGGTAGAAGGATTAGAGGGGAGCTGAGGAAAAATGTTTTCACCCAGAGGGTGGTGGGGGTCTGGAACTCACTGCCTGTAAGGGTGGGAGAGGCAGAAACCCTCAACTCATTTAAAAAGTACTTGGATGTGCACTTGAAGTGCCGTAACCTACAGGGCAACGGACCAAGAGCTGGAAAGTG
This sequence comes from Heptranchias perlo, assembly GCF_035084215.1. Classification (NCBI taxonomy): domain Eukaryota; kingdom Metazoa; phylum Chordata; class Chondrichthyes; order Hexanchiformes; family Hexanchidae; genus Heptranchias; species Heptranchias perlo. The sequence goes on from NC_090337.1 coordinate 5,628,887, forward strand.
GGATTAAGTGGGATAGTTCTTCTTGGGCCGGCACGAACACGATGGGCCGAATGGCCTCCTTCTGTGCCATAACTTTCTATGATTCTATGATTCCATTCCATATGTTTTTTTCAACAGCCTTCTCAACCTGTCCTGCCACATTCAAAGATTTGTGTACATACACCCCCAGGTCTCTCTGTTCCTGTACCCCTTTTAGAATTGTACCATTTAGTTTATATTGCCTCTCCTCGTTCTTCCCACGAAAACATATCACTTCACACTTCTCTGTGTTAAATTTCATCTGCCACGTCTCTGCCCATTTCACCAGCCTGTCTATGTCCTCCTGAAGTCTGTTACTACACTTACTGTTTACTACATTTCCAAGTTTCGTGTCATCTGCAAACTTTGAAATTATGCCCTCTATACCCAAGTCCAGGTATTTAATATAACTTAGGGATCATAAATATAAGATAGTCACTAATAAATCCAATAGGGAATTCAGGAGAAACTTCTTTACCCAGAGAGTGGTTAGAATGTGGAACTCACTACCACAAGGAGTAGTTGAGGTGAATATTATAGATACATTTAAGGAGAAGCTGGATAAACACATGAGGGAGAAAGGAATAGAAGGATATGCTGATAGGGTGAGATGAGGTAGGGAGGGAGGAGGCTCGTGTGGAGTATAAACATTGGGATGGACCTGTTGGGCCGAATGGCCTGTTTCTGTGCTGTACATTCTATGTAATTCTATATCATTAATATATATCAATAATATATAGTGGGGTTTCTGCTTGTCGTGCAGATGGTGCAGAGGGAGAGGAAGCAAGAGGCTCGAATGCAAAGTGCAGAAGGAGTCGGGCGAGGAGTTGCTCGTACTGCAATTGCTACCATGTGAGAACAGAATGCTTTTATTGGCTGCTGTGACGGCAGCAAGAGGTGAGTGTGTGTGTTGGGAATGAGAGTGAAAGGGGGTGTAGTGTGCCCTTGAGATTGGTGGTGAGGGTTGTGTTGCAGGGGAAGGGATTGCTCAGTGTTGGGGAGGGGGGAAGGACTGTTGTTAGATGTTACTGAGAGAGATGGAGATATATAAAAAGCTGCACTTACCCTTCTTGCTCTTGTCAGGTTATTGAGGAATTTCCTTCATCGAATCCAGGTCCTGGGGGTGATGCTTCTGGAGCCGACCATCTCTACATCTCCCCCCAGGTCTTGGCAATCTTCCTACTGCTGGGAATCAGCGACATGAGCGCAAAATCTGGGCTGATGCTTCGGTGAAGTTCTGAGGGAGTGCTGCACTGTCGGAGGTGCCGTCTTTCGGATGAGATGTTAAACCGAGGCCCCGTCTGCCCTCTCAGGTGGATGTAAAGGATCCTATGGCACTCTTTCAAAGAAGAGCAGGGGAGTTCTCCCCGGTGTCCTAGGCCAATATTTATGCCTCAATCAACATGATTAAAAAACAGATGATCTGGTCATTTATCGCATTGCTGATGTGGGAACCTGCTGTGCGCAAATTGGCTGCTGCGTTTCCTACATTATCACAACAGCGACTGCAATTCAAAAGTACCTCATTGGCTATAAAATGCTTGTGGGGTGCCTGCGGTTGTGAAGGCGCTATGTAAATGCAAGTTCTTTTTTTATGTCCCTCAGCTCTTGCAGTAAGACCACCAGAGAATCTGAGGGCAGCCGTGAAACTCATCGGTGAGAATTGTGTGCAGTTTTGATCTCCTTATCTGAGGAAGGATGTCCTTGCCATGGAGGGAGTGCAACGAAGGTTTACCAGACTGATTCCTGGGATGGCAGGACTGAAGTATGAGGAGAGATTGGGTCGACTAGGCCTATATTCACTAGAGTTTAGAAGAATGAGAGGTGATCTCATCGAAACATATAAAATTCTAACAGGACTAGACAGACTAGATGCAGGGAGGATGTTCCCGATGGCTGGGGAGTCCAGAACCAGGGGTCACAGTCTCAGGATACGGGGCATGCCATTTAGAACCGAGATGAGGAGAAATTTCTTCACTCAGAGGGTGGTGAACCTGTGGAATTCTCTACCACAGAAGGCAGTGGAGGCCAAGTCATTAGATGTATTCAAAAAGGAGATAGATATATTTCTTAATGCTAAAGGGATCAAGGGATATGGGGAAAGAGCAGGAACAGGGTACTGAGTTAGACGATCAGCCATGATTATTTTGAATGACGGAGCAGGCCCGAAGGGCTGAATGGCCTAATCTTGCTCCTATTTTCTATGTTTCTATGTTTCTAATCTCCATTATCCAACAACAACTAAAACAACTTGCATTTAGATAGCGCCTTCAACATAGTAAAATGTCCCAAGGCGCTTCACAGGAGCGTTCCCAAAAAAAATTTGACACTGAGCCACATAAGGAGATATTAGGACATGTGACCAAAAGCTTGGTCAAAGAGGTAGGTTTTAAAGAGCGTCTTAAAGGAGGAGAGATAGGTGATGAGGTGGGGAGGTTTAGGGAGGGAATTCCAGAGCTTAGGGCCCAGGGAGCTGAAGACACGGCTGCCAATGGTGGAGCAATGAAAACTGGGGATGTGCAAGAGGCCAGAGTTGGAGGAGCGCAGGGATCTCAGAGGGTTGTAGGGCTGGAGGAGGTATCCAGCAGTATCGCAGGCCAATCCGGCAGCAGTGAACGCAACCTCCCTTTAAGTGGTGCAGTCACATTTTAAATAGGCCTCCGGAGGCTCGCCGGAAATCACTCCCGGAAAGTGAGCGGGCTTGCCTGTTCCCGTGGCGATCGCATGGTCCGCCCTCCAATCAATGGGGTCCCAGAGCGAAAATAGCCCGGGCCTCAAACTGATGTTATCAGGTGCGTTTGGTGCTCGTCCAAACCCTACCTGTCCAAACCGTACCTGTCCAAACCCTACCTGTCCAAACCCTACCTGTCCAAACCGTACCTGTCCAAGCCCTATCTATCCAAACCCTACCTGTCCAAACCCTACCTGTCCAAACCCTATCTATCCAAACCCTACCTGTCCAAACCCTACCTGTCCAAACCCTACCTGTCCAAACCCTATCTATCCAAACCCTACCTGTCCAAACCCTACCTGTCCAAACCCTATCTATCCAAACCCTACCTGTCCAAACCCTACCTGTCCAAACCCTATCTATCCAAACCCTACCTGTCCAAACCCTATCTGTCCAAACCCTATCTATCCAAACCCTACCTGTCCAAACCCTATCTATCCAAACCCTACCTGTCCAAACCCTACCTGTCCAAACCCTATCTATCCAAACCCTAACTGTCCAAACCCTACCTGTCCAAACCCTACCTGCCCAAACCCTACCTGTCCAAACCCTATCTATCCAAACCCTACCTGTCCAAACCCTACCTGTCCAAACCCTACCTGTCCAAACCCTACCTGTCCAAACCCTACCTGTCCAAACCCTATCTATTCAAACCGTATCTATCCAAACTCTACCTGTCCAAACCCTATATATCCAAACCCTACCTGTCCAAACCCTACCTGTCCAAACCCTATATACCCAAACCCTACCTGTCCAAACCCTACCTGTCCAAACACTACCTGTCCAAAACCCACTCCCAGCTCAAAGCCGCTCCCTCCATTTTAAAAGCTAGACTACTGGATGAAACCTTCTTGACTACACTTCAAAAGTACTTCATTGGGTGTGAAGCACTTTGGGATGGCCTGAATTCTGGCCTCTTGCGTATCTCCGATTTTAATCGCTCAACCATTGGTGGCCAGGCTCTCAAATGCCTAGACCCTAAGCTCTGGAATTCTCTCCCTAAACCTCTCCCCCTCTCTACCCCTCTCTCCTCCTTTAAGACGCTCCTTAAAACCTATCTCTTTGACCAAGCTTTTGATCACCTGTCCTAATATCTCCTTCTGCGGCTCGATAACAAATTTTGTTTGATAATCGCTCCTGTGAAACACCTCGGGACTTTTTACTACATTAAAGGCAACCCCTTTATTTTCTATCTATTTCATTTAACTTCTCGCTAGTTTCAAGTGCCAGCCTTTGAAGCCGAGCGACTCCTCTCTATCGCTTCTTATTCCTTTGTTTTCGCAAAATAGCAGGCGAGTAACTGGATCAGTGATTTTTCTACTTCTGCTTGACCTTCCCACCACGAGGGGCGAGCAGAATGTCGGTGGCTTGTCCTCACCGCTGGTTCTTGCATTTGCTCTCGACGGGGAAACAGAAGATGAAGAAGCTGGGACTCCTGCAGGATCTGGTAAACACGTTACTGCACATGACTACAACTAGACAATCAGCAAAGGCAATACTAGCTGCGACGGTTCAGAGCAACAGCTCTGTGATATTTGTGTGACACAGTTGGAGTACAATCAACTCCTCTCCCCTCCTACTGTTCCCGTTTGTTGTGAAACTGTGAGCAGTGTCGCTGAGTATAAAAGTGTTCTTTTACTGTGCTAACTTGAGTATCTAGAAAGGTGAGACCTCATCGATAACAACAACAACTTGCATTTATATAGCATTAATAATGTAGTAAAACGTCCCAAGGCGCTCACTGGAGCTTTATCAGAGAAAAAATTTGACACCAAACCAAAAAAGCCATTAGGACAGGTGGCCAAAAGCTTGGTCAAAGATATAGGTTTTAAGGAGCGTCTTAAAGGAGGAGAGAGAGGCGGAGAGGTTTGGGGAGGGATTTCCAGATCTTAGGCCCTAGACGGCTGAAGGCACGGCCGCCAGTGGTTGGGTGAAGGAGGTGGGCGATGGACAAGAGGCCAAAATTAGAGGAACACAGAGATCTTGGAGGGTTGTAGGGCTGGAGGTGGTTACAGAGATAGGGAGGGGCGAGGCCATGGAGGGATTTGAACATGAGGATAAGAATTTTCAAAATTGAGGTGTTGCTGAACCGGGAGCCAATGTCGGTCAGCGAGCACAAGAGTGTTGGGTGAACGGGACTTGGTGCGAGTTAGGATATGGGGCAGCAGGGTTTTGGATGAGTTCAAGTTTATGGAGGGTGGAGGATGGGAGGCCGGCCAGGAGAGCATTGGAATAGTTGAGAGTGGAGGTAACAAAGGCATGGACGAGGGTTTCAGCAGCAGATGGGCTGAGGCAGGGGCGGAGACGGGCAATGTTACGGAGGTGGAAGTGGGCTGTCTTGATGACGGAGAGTATATGGGGTCGGAAGCTCAGCTCAGGGTCAAATAGGACAGCAAGGTTGTGAACAGTCTGGTTCAACCTCAGACAGCGGAGAGGGAGGGCGATGGAGTCGGTGGTTAGGGAACGGAGCTTGTGGCGGGGACCAAAGACAGTGGCTCTGGTCTTCGCAATTTTAATCGGAGGATGTTTCGGTTCATCCAATACTGGATGCCGGACAAGCAGTGTGACAACTCAGAGGCAGTGGAGGGGTCGAGGGAGGTGGGGGGTGAGGTAGACTTGTGTTGTTGTTGGAATTTGTGAAGAATACGGTGTCTAGATCATCCAGCCTCCCCGGACAAGGAAGCTGCATGGAACTTGACACTGGAATCCCATGGCCAGGATAGTAGATGAGAATATAAAAATCTAAATGTGGTAGCACCAACTTCATGAAAATTCCACACCCAACTGAGCTGCAATTTGCCGCCACTCGATGAATGGGCCCGGATTGGGAATGGTTCCAGATTGGGAACATGGTGAAGTCAGTCCACATGAGGGACTTCAGTTATGTGGACAGACTGGAGAAGCTGAGATTGTTCTCCTTAGAGCAGAGAAGGTTAAGAGGAGATTTAATAGAGGGGTTCAAAATGAGGTGGATTTTGATAGTTGTAAATGAGGAGAAACTGTTTCCAGTGGCAGGAGGGTCAGTAACCAGAGGACACAGATTTAAGATAATTGGTAAAAGAACCAGGAGGGGAGATAAGGAGATTTTTTTTTTTACGCGGTGAGTTATGATCTGGAATGTGCTGCCTGAAAGGGCGGTGGAAGCAGATTCAATAATAACTTTCAAAAGGGAATTGGATAAATACTTGAAAAAGGAAAAATTTGGGGAAAGAGCAGGGAGAGCGGGAAGAATTAGATAGCTCTTTCAAAGAGCTATCTGATGGGCCGAATGGCCTCTTTCTGTGCTGTAAGATTCTATCGTGCTATCGAGGCACAGAGGATACAGGGAAGTCAGGAGGGGGAGGAGAGCACTCGAGTAAGGGAGCCTACTTGATTTTCTGTCCAATTAAATTGAGCCTATTCCAGTAGGGGCTTTTGCTCCTCCCCGCCTGTTTTCCCTTTACTTACTGAACTCAGACGGTCTAATATTCTCATTGCAGTGCCAGTAAATCTGCCCCAATTTGTTTTAAAGACTCCGAGGGATCTTTGAGGTGTACGTCCAACCTTATCTCTGTAGCCTCCTCCAGCCTTACAACCCTCCGAGAAGTCTGTATTTCTCCAAATCTGACCTCCTGTGTATCCCCCACTCCCTTTGCCCCACCATTGGCGGCCGTGCCTTCAGCTGCCTAGGCCCTCAGCTCTGGAATTCCCTCCCTGAACCTCTCCCCCTCTTTGTCCTGCTTGAAATCTACCTCATTGACCAAACATTTAGTCAGCTGTCCTAATGTCTCCTTCCTTGGCTTGGTGTCAATTTTTCTTGTTTGATAATCGCTCCTGTGAAGTGCCTTGGGACATTTCACTACGTTAAAGGCGCTATATAAATGCAAGTTTTTGTTGTAGGAAGAGGTAGAATGAAGAAAAAATGTGCCAACAACCTCGTCACCAGACATTAATTAGAACAACTTTACTCTTCCTTAAACATCTTTATTCCATTCAATCACACTGACAGTTGAATCAAAAAGATTAAGGACAAAAATATATATACATAATGCGTGCTGTTCAAGAGTATAAAGAACAATTCAAAGCAACAAACCAACTCTCTCAGCACATATTTTAATAAAATATATAGTTACGTTCACATTTTGGAGCTCACAGCAAAGAATAAACATGTTGCTGAAAATTGTACGTCAATAAATTACATTTTATTTTACATCAAGATAACTTGTACACAGACGCCCCACATATACAATCAAATCCCAGCCTCAGGACGGAAAGAGTGGGCGTGTCGCCAAAGCATTGCGGAGGAGTGTCAAGTGTTCTGCTTTCTGACAAGAAATGCTGCAAGTAGAAATAAACAAAGACTCTTTAGCTTCCTTATATACCATATCTGGGGTACGGCAGTGTAGGGCTAGTAATCCAGAGGGGTACAGTAGTGTAGTGGTTATATTACTGGACAGTAATCCAGAGGGGTACGGTAGTGTAGTGGTTATATTACTGGACAGTAATCCAGAGGGGTACAGTAGTGTAATGGTTATATTACTGGACTAGTAATCCAGAGGGGTACAGTAGTGTAGTGGTTATATTACTGGACAGTAATCCAGAGGGGTACAGTAGTGTAGTGGCTATATTACTGGACTAGTAATCCAGAGGGGTACAGTAGTGTAGTGGTTATATTACTGGATTAGTAATCCAGAGGGGTACAGCAGTGTAGTGGTTATATTACTGGATTAGTAATCCAGAGGGGTACAGTAGTGTAGTGGTTATATTACTGGATTAGTAATCCAGAGGGGTACAGTAGTGTAGTGGTTATATTACTGGACTAGTAATCCAGAGGGGTACAGTAGTGTAGTGGTTATATTACTGGACTAGTAATCCAGAGGCCTGGATTAATAATCCAGTCAAAAGTGATTGGGAACATGGTGAAGTCAATCTTATTATCTGTTTGTGGGAGCTTGCTGTGCGCAAATTGGTTGCTGCATTTCCTGTTCAACACTGACTACACATCAAAATATTTCATTGGCTGAGATGCGCTTTGGGGCGTCCTGAGGTCATGAAAGGTGCTATAAAAATGCAAATCTTTCTTTCTATAACAGGAAACCCTGTTGTAATAATTTCTTTCAATTTTGATTCCATTTGTTTTGATTTGTTTAAATATGTTAATATTTCCACACCACTGCAAGAACAGGAAAGTAACATTTCCCATGTTTCCCAATTTTGTGTTGACGTGTGTTGGTGCGGGAAATGATGCTAAAGAACTTCCTTTTCAGATCCCTAGAACAACAACAACTTGCATTGTACAGCACCTTTAACATAAAGTGGGGGGGTAATTTTAACCTAACCCGCCCGTCGGGGGAAACCAAACAGGATCGGGTGCGACGCTGGTTTTATACCCCACCCGATTTTACTCTCCAATGAAGTCATCGGGCGTGGTGTAAAACTGGTGTTCCGCCCGATCCCATGGGATCTCCGCCCGGCGGGTTAGGTTCGAATTACCCCTAAAGTGTCCCACGGCAGTTCACTGTGTTCAGCTCGATGTTCAATTAGGAAATATAAGGTCTCGCTGTACCAGGTAAGTTGGAGCAGTGAGCTGCTTCCTCAGTTCAACTTGATTTTTGCCTCCATTCTTGCTCACTTGTTGTAACAGCTCCTAATAATCATGGGCCCAAAGTAGCCTCAATGCTGAGCATTTCCAGATGAACAAGATTTTTGCCTCGCCGAAAATTATCCGGGAACATAGGAATCACCAGACGAAAAAAGACCAACGTCCATCTAGTTCGCCTTCTACCATCCTGGTAGTCACATCATACAACGATAATGGAGTTGTTGACTAATCAGAGCAATCAATCTCTATCAATGAGTCCACAATAGACCCGGACATGAGGTGAGGAAAACCCCCAGTGATGGAGAGATTTGGGAACCACAGGTCCAAAGTCACCTGTTCCTCCCAAGTTACACTCACTACATGTTGGGAGTTGAATTTGGGAATGTTCACTTTTGCCCCCCCCCACCCCACCCCCAAACTCAAACAGTCTATTTAAAGAGAGCCTCTACAAACTACAGCAAACAGAATTCATGACCAAAACTACAGCAAAGTTTCCCGATAAAAGCAGGGGGATTTCTCCAGCAAAATGCAGTGATTGGAGGATGGTTGCGTAATGTGCGTAAAATAAATCCCAGGTCACTTACAGCAGTGCAGCCTCCAGGCGTGATTGACGGGGAAATTACCCAATCATCATTATTCTGATAGTAGTGGGAATAGTGGTGTCACTATATAGAATCATAGAAAAGTTTCAGCACGGAAGGAGGCCAGTCGGCCCATCGAGCCCGCACCGGCTCTATGGAAGAGCAATCCAGCTAGTCCCGCTCCCCCACTCTATCCCCGTAGCCCTGCAAATTTTTTCCTTTCAAATACTTATCCAATTCCTTTGAAGACCATGATTCAATCTGCCTCCACTACCCCCTCGGGCAGTGCATTCCAGATCCCAACCACTCGCTGTGTAAAAAAAGGTTTTCCTCATGTCACCTTTGGTTCTTTTGCCAATCACCTTAAATCTATGTCCTCGGGTTCTTGACCTTTCCACCAATGGGGACAGTTTCTCTCTATCTACTCTGTCTAGACACTTCATGATTTTGAATACCTCTATCAAATCTCCTTGCAACCGTCTCTGTTCCAAGGAGAAAAACCCCAGCTTCTCCAGTCTATCCATGAAACTAAAGTCCCTCATCCCTGGAATTATTCTAGTAAATCTCTTCTGCACCCTTTCTAAGGGCTTCACATCTTTCCTAAAGTCCGGTGCCCAGAACTGGTTACAATACTCCAGTTGTGGCCGAACCAGTGTTTTATAAAGGTTCACCATGACTTCCATACTTTTGTACTCTATGCCTCTATTTATAAAGCCCAGAATCCCGGATGGTTTTTAACCACTTTCTCAACCTGCCCTGCCACCTTCAACGATTTTTGCACATATACCCCCAGATCTCTCTGTTCCTGTACCCCTTTTAGAGTTGTACCCTCTAGTTTATATTGCCTCTCCTTGTTCTTCCTAACAAAATGTATCACTTTTTCATTTTTCTGCGTTAAATTTCAATTGCCATGTGTCAGCCCATTCCACCAGCCTGTCTATATCCTCTTGAAGTCTATCACTATCCTCCTCACTGTTTACTACACTTCCAAGTTTTGTGTCATCTGCAAATTTTGAAATTGTGGCCTGTACACCCAAGTCCAAGTCATTAATATATATCAAGAAAAGCAGTGGTCCCAGCACCGACCCCTGGGGAACACCACTGTACACCTCCCTCCAGTCCAAAAAACAACCTTTCACCACTACTCACTGTTTCCTGTCCCTTAGCGAATTCTGTATCCAAATGTTGCTACTGCCCCCTTTATCCCATGGGCCCCAATCTTGATGATAAGCCGACCATGTGGCACTTTATCAAACACCTTTTGAAAGTCCATATACACCACATCAACTACATTGCCCTCATCTACCCTCTCTGTTACCTCATCAAAAAACTCTATCAGGTTAGTTAAACACGATTTGCCTTTAACAAATCCGTGCTAGCTTTCCCTAATCAATCCACACTCGAACACATGCAGCCATAAAATAATGAAAATAATGATATGGTCCCTTTTGATAGATTATTCCAGTTTAACAGGTTGGGGAGGACCAGGGGACAGGAGTTTAAACTATGGAAGAATGGGAATAGACTGGGTGTTGGGCGGTTCCTCTTTCCCCGGAGAGCAGTGAGCCTCTGGAATGTGTTGCCGGCCGGTGAGGTGGGAGCCGACCCTCTGCCTTCAAGAGGGAGCTGGATCGGTTCCTGACTGGGGGAGAGATTGCATCATATAGAAGATAAGTGTCTTTACAGATAACACTCGTTCCATGTGATCTCCTGGACTGGTTTCCACCGCCTGAGGGGATCAGAGGGGAATTTTACACAATATTTTTTCCCTTATTGGCCCGGGGTTTTTTCTCTGATTTTTTGCCTCTCCCAAGAGATTACACGAGTTGGGGGGTGTGGGGGGAAGTGTTTAGTCAGTAGCCATCTGCTTCTAATGTCCTTTATGGAAGCAAACGTGCCGTCCTTACCCGGTCTGGGCCTATATGAGACTCCAGACCCACAGCAATGTGGTTGATTCTTGACTGCCCCCTGAAATGGCCGAGCAAGCCACTCAGTTGTACAATCTCGCGACTGAAAGTCACAATAAGAATAAAACCGCACAGACCACCCGGCATTGGACCACTAGGCACCAGACATGACAAAGGCAAACCAAGCCCAGTCGACCCTGTAAAGTCTTCCTCACTAACATCTGGGGACTTGTGCCAAAATTAGGAGAGCTGTCCCACAGACTAGTCAAGCAACAGCCTGACATAGCCATACTCACAGAATCATATCTTTCAGCCAACGTCCCAGACTCTTCCATTAATATCCCTGGGTATGTCTTGTCCCACCGGCAGGACAGACCGACCAGAGGTGGCGGTACAGTGATATACAGTCAGGAGGGAGTGGCCCTAGGAGTCTTCAACATTGACTCCGGACCCCATGAAATCTCATGGCATCAGGTCAAACATGGGCAAGGAAACCTCCTGCTGATTACCACCTACCTCCCTCCCTCAGCTGATGAATCAGTCCTCCTCCATGTTGAGCACCACTTGGAGGAAGCACTGAGGGTAGCAAGGGCACAAAATGTACTCTGGGTGGGGGACTTCAATGTCCATCACCAAGAGTGGCTCGGTAGCACCACTACTGACTGAGTTGACTGAGTCCTGAAGGACATAGCTGCCAGACTGGGCCTGCGGCAGGTGGTGAGCGAACCAACTCGAGGGAAAAACCTACTTGACCTCGTCCTCACCAATATAACTGTCGCAAATGGATCTGTCCATGATTATATTGGTAAGAGTGACCACCGCACAGTCCTTGTGGAGACGAAGTCCCATCTTCGCACTGAGGACACCAACCAACGTGTTGTGTGGCACTACCACCGTACTAAATGGGATAGATTCAGAACAGATCTAGCAGCTCAAAACTGGGCATCCATGAGGCGCTATGGGCCATCAGCAGCAGCAGAATTGTATTCTAGCACAATCTGTAACCTCATGGCCCGGCATATTCCTCACTCTACCATTACCAACAAGCCAGGGGATCAACCCTGGCTCAATGAGGAGTGTAGAAGAGCATGCCAGGAGCAGCACCAGGCATACCTAAAAATGAGGTGCCAACCTGGTGAAGCTACAACTCAGGACTACATGCATGCTAAACAGCAGAACAAAATGCTATAGACAGAGCTAAGCGATTCCACAATAAACAGATCAGATCAAAGCTCTGCAGTCCTGCCACATCCAGTCGTGAATGGTGGTGGACAATTAAAGAACTAACGGGAGGAGGAGGCTCTGTAAACATCCCCATCCTCAATGATTACGGAGTCCAACACGTGAGTGCAAAAGACAAGGCTGAAGCGTTTGTAACCATCTTCAGCCAGAAGTGCCGAGTGGATGATCCATCTTGGCCGCCTCCCAATTACCCCACCATCACAGAAGTCAGTCTTCAGCCAATTCGATTCATTCCACGTGATATCAAGAAACGGCTGAGTGCACTGGATACAGCAAAGGCTATGGGCCCCGAAACATCCCAGCTGTAGTGCTGAAGATTTGTGCTCCAGAACTAGCTGCGCCTCTAGCCAAGCTGTTCCAGTACAGCTACAACACTGGCTTCTATCCGACAATGTGGAAAATTGCCCAGGTATATCCTGTCTACAAAAAGCAGGACAAATCCAATCCGGCCAATTACCGCCCCACCAGTCTACTCTCAGTCATCAGCAAAGTGATGGAAGGTGTCGTCAACAGTGCTATCAAGCGGCACTTACTCACCAATAACCTGCTCACCGATGCTCAGTTTGGGTTCCGCCAGGACCACTCGGCTCCAGACCTCATTACAGCCTTGGTCCAAACATGGACAAAAGAGCTGAATTCCAGAGGTGAGGTGAGAGTGACTGCCCTTGACATCAAGGCAGCATTTGACCGAGTGTGGCACCAAGGAGCCCTAGTAAAATTGAAGTCAATGGGAATCAGGGGGAAAACTCTCCAGTGGCTGGAGTCATACCTAGCACAAAGGAAGATGGTAGTTTTGTTGGAGGCCAATCATCTCAGCCCCAGGGCATTGCTGCAGGAGTTCCTCAGGGCAGTGGCCAAGGCCCAACCATCTTCAGCTGCTTCATCAATGACCTTCCCTCCATCATAAGGTCAGAAATGGGGATGTTCGCTGATGATTGCACAGTGTTCAGTTCCATTCACTGCCCCTCAGATAATGAAGCAGTCCGAGCCCGCATGCAGCAAGACCTGGACAACATCCAGGCTTGGGCTGATAAGTGGCAAGTAACATTCGCGCCAGACAAGTGCCAGGCAATGATCATCTCCAAAAAGAGAGAGTCTAACCACCTCCCCTTGACATTCAATGGCATTATCGTTGCCGAATCTCCCACCATCAACATCCTGGGGGTCACCATTGACCCGAAACATAACTGGACCAGCCATATAAATACTGTGGCTACAAGAGCAGGTCAGAGGCTGGGTATTCTGCGGCGAGTGACTCACCTCCTGACTCCCCAAAGTCTTTCCACCATCTACAAGGCACAAGTCAGGAGTGTGATGGAATACTCTCCACTTGCCTGGATGAGTGCAGCTCCAACAACACTCAAGAAGCTCGACATCATCCAGGGCAAAGCAGCCCGCTTGATTGGCACCCCATCCACCACCCTAAACATTCACTCCCTTCACCATTGGTGCACCATGGCTGCAGTGTGTACCATCCACAGGATGCACTGCAGCAATTCCCAAACCCAAGGCCTCTACCACCAAAAAGTTTCATCGTTGCTGGGTCAAAATCCTGGAACTCCCTACCTAACAGCACTGTGGGAGAACCTTCACCACACGGACTGCAGCGGTTCAAGAAGGCGGCTCACCAATTAGGGATGGGCAATAAATGCCGGCCTTGCCAGCGACGCCCACATCCCATGAACGAATTTTTTAAAAAGCCGTGAATTATTACGGCGTTTTGGAGCTTGGTATTACAAGCGAGACATTTTGTTTACTCGACAGGAGTGATTGATCACAATGCAGCCTTTAAACAAACTCGAGAGAGTTGAGCGAGGCTACACATTACGAGGGAGTGTATACCCTCTCCTAAACCCCTGGACATAATGCAAAGAACACTTGGCTGGGTAAAAAAATACAAGCATAATCCATAGATGACTGACACCAAGTGTGATAACACACTCCCTCACTCCCTGGTGAGAAGCTACAAGAACATTTAAAGTGGATAAAATATTCGAGCCTTCTCCACACGGTTCCAGAAACTTCTGCGAGAGTGTCAGCGACCATTTTTGAGGGACTGACCATGCCTTTAGCTAGTCTGTATTAGCTAGCTGAATGGACTCGCTGCGTCTTTGCTCGTAACTGCTCCCTGCTATCAAGACTGCGCCAAATGATTGCTTTTCGCAACCAGGCATGCTAACTATGGCTGAAAATTGTTCAGGTGGCTAAATAGATGGGAAATTGCAACAGAAAATTACTGGAAACACTCAGGACGTCAGGCAGCATGTGTGGCGAGAAAAACCCAGTGTCAGCCATGGCTGAGTGGGTCGCGCTCCCACCTCTGAGTCAGAAGGCCGTGAGGTTAAGTTCCACTCCAGAAACTCGAGCACATAATCCAAGCTGGCACTCCCAGTGCCAGTACTGAGGGAGTGCTGCACTGTCGGAGGTGTTGTCTTTCGGATGAGACGTTAAACTGATGCCCCGTCTGCCCCCTCAGGTGGACATAAAAGATCCCATGGCACTGTTTCGAAGAAGAGCAGGGGAGTCCTCCCCGGTGTCCTGGCCAATAGTTATCCCTCCACACACATTTCTGAAAACAGATGATCTGGTCACTTATCACATTGCTATTTGTGGGATCTTGCTGTGCGCAAATTGGCTGCCACATTTCCTACATCACAACAGTGACTACACTTCAAAAGTACTTCATTGGCTGTAAGGCTCTTTTGGGATGTCCTGAGGTTATGAAAGGCGCTGTATAAATGCAAGTTCTTTCTTAGAATCATAGAAAGGTTACAGCACAGAAGGAGGCCATTCGGCCCATCGAGTCTGCGCCGGCTCTATGCAATGCAGTCCAGCTAGTCCCACTCCCCTGCCCTTTCCCCGTAGCCCTGCAAATTTTTTCCTTTCAAGTGCTTGTCCAGTTCCCTTTTAAAGGCCATGATTGAATCTGCCTCCACCAACCCCCCAACCTGGGACAGTGCATTCCAGATTCTAACCACTCGCTGTGTTTTAATGTTTCAAGCCAATGACCTTGCGTTCTGACAAGACCTGAAACATTAACCCTATGTTTCTCTCACTGCCTGACCTGCTGAGCCTTTCCTGCATTTTCTGTTTTTATTTCAGATCGCCAGCATCTGCAGTATTTTGCTATTTTTTGCGTCATTAAAATGGTGCTCAGTCCTCAAGGAATGTGCAGTCAGCGTCTAATGGGCTGGTTTTTTGCACCAAAAGAGTCCCAACTCATGTGAGAAATATGTCAATCGGACAATTGTTAAACAAATGATTGGCAACACCAAGAATTTCATACTTAAGAGCCCATAACGTAAACAGAACGTCCCAACGTGCTTCACAGAGGGTTGAGGTAAATCAGATAATGAACGAGGGATGGAGAGATCAGGAGGGGTGACCGAAAGCTGGGATGAAGGGGCAGCGCTGGAGCTGATTTAAGGGGTAGCAGAGAGAGGGTTGGGGTGGGGCCACAACTGGTTCCCCCAGTGTTAATATTGGACCTCTAACCTGAGATGGTTTCCTTTGCCTCACTTGGAACAGGCCCGTGCAGGCAGATTGTGCTGGACTTCACACCGCCAAACATCTGCCGTTGGCCCGAGGTGCCAAGTCATTGATATTCAATGCTGTCTGGGTTGCCATAGGAACCGTTTTCAGAAACTCAATTGATCTCTTTCTTTTAATAATAACGTATAAGCCAACCCACCCTGACCGTTCCAGCGTTAGATTACAAACATATGAAAATGACGGGCAGGGAAAGACCAGCTGGTCCATCGAGCCTGACCCACACCATGATAGCCGGAGCATCCTTTTTTTTTATTCATTCATGGGATGTGGGCATCGCTGGCAAGGCCGGCATTCATTGCCAATCCCTAATTGCCCTTGAGAAGGTGGTGGTGAGCCGCCTTCTTGAACCGCTGCAGTCCGTGTGGTGACGGTTCTCCCACAGTGCTGTTAGGAAGGGAGTTCCAGGATTTTGACCCAGCGACGATGAAGGAACGGCGATATATTTCCAAATCAGGATGGTGTGTGACTTGGAGGGGAACGTGCAGGTGGTGTTGTTCCCATGTGCCTGCCGCCCTTGTCCTTCTAGATGGTAGAGGTCGCGGGTTTGGGAGGTGCAGTCGAAGAAGCCTTGGCGAGTTGCTGCAGTGCATCCTGTGGATGGTACACACTGCAGCCACAGTGCGCCGGTGGTGAAGGGATTGAATATTTAGGGTGGTGGATGGGCTGAGATGATTGGCCTCCAACAACCACTACCATCTTCCTTTGTGCTAGGTATGACTCCAGCCACTGGAAAGTTTTCCCCCTGATTCCCATTGACTTCAATTTTACGAGGGCTCCTTGATGTCAAGGGCAGTCACTCTCACCTCACCTCTGGAATTCAGCTCTTTTGTCCATGTTTGGACCAAGGCTGTAATGAGGTCTGGAGCCGAGTGGTCCTGGTGGAACCCAAATTGAGCATCGGTGAGCAGGTTATTGGTGAGTAAGTGCCGCTTGATAGCACTGTCAACGACACCTTCCATCACTTTGCTGATGATTGAGAGTAGACTGATGGGGCGGTAATTGGCCAGATTGGATTTGTCCTGCTTTTTGTGGAGAGGACATACCTGGGCAATTTTCCACATTGTCAGGTAGATGCCAGTGTTTTAGCTGTACTGGAACAGCTTGGCTAGAGGCGCAGCTAGTTCTGGAGCACAAGTCTTCAGCACTACAGCTGGGATGTTGTCGGGGCCCATAGCCTTTGTTGTATCCAGTGCACTCAGCCGTTTCTTGATATCACGTGGAGTGAATCATCCAGCCAGGGTTCCCGCTCCTGATCGCTGTCCAGGAAACCGAGCATGTATTCGGTGCAGGTGAGGCGGCCCCAGACTTGGTTGTGATAATGAGATCCTGGGTCAAACAGACCATCAATATGGGGTCCAGGCTCCAAAATGGAGAGTGACCAGCTGGTCAAGGTTCCAGAGAGGCACTCATTCTGACACCTTCCCCAAACAGGAGTCAGGGGCCTTCGGGAACACAGGGGAGAAAATTATATCAAGAAAAATTTAAAATACATCAGTTAAATTAAATACCACTGGTGTTGGTGCTGGGAAGTATGAGATGTGGATTGGCATAATCGCTAAAGAAAAGGGTTTTGGCTGCTAATATAAGCAGGAAATTCGAAACATCTCCTCCTCACTCCATTTTTCCAACGTCCTCCACATCCCCCACAAAGTCCAACTTGTCCAAACTCAGCCTCTCGTATCCTGTCCTGCCATAGGTCCTGCTCATGCAGCCCTCCAACCTTGCTGATTCCCCAGTGCATTCAATTTAAAATCCTTGTTCTCTTCTTGAAACTCCCCACCTACATCCTCCTCCAGCCTTAAAGAAAGAACTTTCATTTATATAGCGCCTTTCACGACCTCAGGACGCCACAAAGCGCTTCGCAGCCGTTGAATCACCTTTGAAGTACGGTCACTGTTGTAATGCGGGCAAACGCAGAAGCCAATTTGATGTTCAGCAAGGTCCCAAAAACAGCAATGAGGCAAATGCCCAGTTAATTTGTTTTGTTGGTGTTGGTTGAGGGATAAATGTTGACTCCCTCGGTGTTGCAATGAAGCATCAGCCTAGTATCATAGTATGGTACAGCACAGAAGGAGGCCATTCGGCCCATCATGCCAATGCCAGCCCTTTGAAAGCGCTATCCAATTAGTCCCACTCCCCTGCTCTTTCCCCATTGCCCTGTAATTTTTTTCCCTTCAAGTATTTATCCAGTTCCCTTTTGAAAGTTATTATTGAATCTGCTTCCACCGCCCTTTCAGGCAGCGCATTCCAGATCAGAACAACTCGCTGCGTTAAAAAATGTTTCCTCATGTCGCCTCTGGTTCTTTTGCCAATTACCTTAAATTTGTGTCCTCTGGTTACCGACCCTCCCTCCAGTGGAAACAGTTTCTCCTTATTTACTCCACCGTTCTCGATTTTGAACACCTCTATCAAATCTCCCCTTAACCTTCTCTGTTCTAAGGAGAACAATCCCAGCTTCTCCAGTCTCTGCACAAAACTGAAGTCCCTCACCCCAGAATTGAACACAATACTCCAGCTGAGGCCTAACCAGTGTTTTATAAAGGTTTAGCATAACTTTCTTGCTTTTGTACTCTATGTCTCTATTAATAAAGCCCAGGATCCCATATGCTTCTTTAACAACCTTCTCAACTTGTCCTGCCACCTTCAAAGATTTGTGTACATACACCCCCAGGTCTCTCTGTTCCTGCACTCCCTTTAAAATTGTACCATTTAGTTTATATTGCCTCTCCTCATTCTTCCTACCAAAATGTATCACATCACACTTCTCTGCATTAAATTTCATCTGCCATGTGTCTGCCCATTTCACCAGTCTGTCTATGTCCTCCTGAAGTCTTGTTCACTACATTTCCGAGTTTTGTGTCTGCAAACTTTAAAATTATATCCTCTGTACTCAAGTCCAGGTCATTAATATATATCAAAAAGAGCAGTGGTCCTTATACTGACCCCATGGGGAACACCACTGTATACTTCCCTCCAGTCTGAAAAACGACCGTTCACCACTACTCTCTGCTTTCTGTCCCTCAGCTAATTTTGTATCCACGCTGCCACTGTCCCTTTAATCCCACGGACTTTAATTTTGCTAACAGGTCTATTATGTGGTACTTTATCAAATGTGGTATTTTATCAATTGATCACAGAATCATAGAAAGTTACGGCACAGAAGGAGGTCATTCGGCCCATCGTGTCCGTGCCGGCCGAGAAAGAGCTATCCAGCTTAATCCCACCTTCCAGCTCTTGGTCCGTTGCCCTTGTAGGTTACGGCACTTCAAGCGCACATCCAGGTACTTTTTAAATGAGTTGAGGGTTTCTGCCTCTACCACCCTTTCAGGCAGTGAGTTCCAGACCCCCCACCACCCTCTGGGTGATTATGGGCTCAAGCTCTTGGAGTGGGGCCTGAACCCTCTGAGTCAGAGGACTGTTTCATTATGTCAGGTGCTCTGGAGGGATTGAGGGCAGTGCCAGCTGCAGATGGCAAGAAGCACTTGGAAAATCTGAAGTGAAAAGCAAACAGCCCCTTGGGAATTAAAAGGATCCAGTGGTCCCAGACTCCGGTTCACACCGCAGGCCCTTGCTTAGCTCATGGTTTTAGCAACCACCTCAGGGCTCATTTCGTCATTTTAACCACCCATCGAAAACCTGGAGTCAATGGAGCACAGCAGGTTAAGGGAAATATAATAAATAGAGTGAAACTATTTCCTCTGGTGGTGGGGGGAGTCCAGAACAAGGGGATGTAATCTTATAATTGGAGCCGGGCCGTTCAGGGGTGATGTCAGGAAGCACTTCTTCACACAAAGGGGAGTGGAAATCTGGAACTCTCTCCCCCCAAAAAGCTGTTGAGGCCGGGGGTCAATTGAAAATTTCAAAACTGAGATTGATAGATTTTTCTTAGGCGAGGGTGCAGAGGGATATAGAACCAGGGCGGGTAGATGGATTTAAGGTTCAGATCAGCCATGTCCTCATTGAATGGCGGAACAGGCTCGAGGGGCTGAGTGGCCTCCTCCTGTTCCTGTGCACTAAAGTGTTTGAAATTATGAAAGAGGTATGAGAAGGCAAATAGTGACAGATTATTTGCATGAGGAATGGGTAAGGGGGGAGGGTCTTTGGAACATAGGAACAGGAGGAGGCCATTCAGCTCCTCGAACCTGTTCCACCATTCAATTAGATCATGGCCGATCAGTATCTTAACTCCATCCACCCGCTTAAATTTAGGATTGGATCTGGATGCACAAAGGGAGAAGGCTGGACGATTTTTTTTTCACGATCTGGAATATAAATGACTACTGAAGCCATGTCAGTCACAACATTTAAGAGAGAATTAAAGGGTAGGTTCAGTGAGCTACGCTCCCAGTGGACCAAAGACCTGGGTTTAAAGGTCAGCCCGATTCTCAAAACCCCTGATTTGCTGGTCATTAAATTAATAATTCCCTGGCCATGATCAAATAGACCCTGGGAGCCCACAGAGCTAGTTGCTTCACGCAGCCCTCGTTAAACACTTGAAGAAGAGAATAATGTAAAGGCGCGGTGAAATTGGATTACATCAGATTGCTCCGCTGTGATTTGACACTGAGGGATTTGGCACTGGGGGATTTGGCACTGGGGGATTTGGCGTGGGGGATTTGGCACTGGGGGATTTGGCGTGGGGGATTTGGCACTGGGGGATTTGGCACTGGGGGATTTGGTGCTCTGGGATTTGGCACTGGGGCATTTGGCACTGGAGGATTTGGCACTGGGACATTTGGCACTGGGGGATTTGACGTGGGGGATTTGGCACTGGGGGATTTGACGTGGGGGATTTGGCACTGGGGGATTTGGCGCACTGGGATTTGGCACTGGGGGATTTTGCGCTGGTACAGACACAATGGGCCAATTTCTCCTCCTCTTGTGTTGTCATTTCCAATGGTAATGGTGAAACCAGATGCCATTCTGAGTACATATCATCCAACCTCCAAAGGACAATAAAAGAAAATAGGAAATGCAGGAGGAACTTTTTTTGCTAAAAGGGCGATATGTATGTGGAACAGATTCCCAGCATGGGTGATGGAACAAGAAACTTTAATGGGTTTCAGGAGGTTCTGGTCAACATAATGGGATTCAGGGTTATTGGAAATGCGCCAAGAGAATACCGTGGACAGGTGGGCTAGACGGACCGAAGGTCTCCCAAAGCTCTCCACCACTGGGGGTTTTCCTCGCCTCATGTCTGGGTCTGTTGTAGACTCATTGATAGAGATTGATTGCTACGATTAGTCAACAACTCCATTATCGTTGTATCCTGCGACCACCAGGATGCTCGGAGGAGAACTAGACGGACCGTGGTCTTTTTCCGTCTGACAATTCCTAGGATCTCCTGCCTGAAACTCTTACTATGTTACTGGTTTGACTTTGTTTTCTTGCGCAAAAAAAAAACTCTCTTTCAAAACTCTTTGACCACCCGCTGCGGCCCATGGAAACAGAAGATTATTTACAACGTTCTGAGTAGCTTATCACAGTATCCTGTAATTATCTCATAGTGAGTTCAAGTAACCAGTTGACTGGGTACTGACATAAATTCACTTGTTTCGGATCAGCAATTGAAATATTTACATGCCTGTGTCAAAAATGCAGACTAATGGTTTCGGACTGTCTTGATCTGCGATCTAGGGTGAAAGGGACCCCGAGTTCTTTGGAATCACAGGTTTCGTTTTGTTGTCGTTGTTGTCAGTACCATGGCAAGTTCTTACTCCTCCTTCACCAGAAACAACACTCTTCCAGCCAATGCAACATGTGGCCAATACACTCCATGTCCAAACCCGCCATACCTGCCTCCAGCTTGTGCATGGCTGCAAAAAAAAAATCACGACCTCAACTCTTGGGTTCCTATACTTTAGTCAAGTGCTTGCGCTGGACTCCGTCCAGGCCGGAGAGCTCTCATCCTTGACTGTTGAGGGCGTTCTCCTCGCAACCTTCTTGGCGTGGAACAGCTTGAAGGCGGCCACCCTGTACTTCTTGGACATGATGTTGTAAAGGATGGGGTTGATGGCGGCGCTAAGGTAGAAGAGGACCAAAGAGACCAGGTTGATGTACTGGCTGATCTGGGACATCTCGAAGGACCCAACCTCCGAGGACTTGGAGAAGAGGTAGCGCCCGACGTGAAACGGCAGCCAGCACAGCACGAAAGCAAAGACGACGACAGCTGGAAGAGAGCGACAGAGGGAGGAAGAGAGATTAGTCAGAAGTGGCAAAAAGGCTTAACTGTCCCGACACTGGCACAAGTGTCTTCTACTTCCAGAAGCACTGTTTTTGGACAGATAGACACTGGGACAAGGTTAGTAACTGGAAGACAGAATTTGCTGACTCAAATTGTGGGGTATGGTAGTCTAGTGATTATGGTTTCATTGCTGTTTGTGGGATCTTGCTGTGCACAAATTGGCTGCCACATTTTCTACATTACACCAGTGACTACACTTCAAAAGTACTTCATTGGTTGTAAAGCGTTTTGGGGCATCTTGAGGTCATGAAAGGCACCATAGAAATGCAGTTTGTTCATTCATAGTGGTTATAGTAAGGGACTCCGTACCCTCGCTCTCGATTCCATTCCCCTCCCTGGCCACTGTCTGGGGCTGAACCAGACTGTTCGTAACCTTAGCGACCTATTTGATCCCGAGCTGTGTCTCCGACCCCATATCCTCTCCATCACAAAAACCGCCTACTTCCACCTCCGTAATATTGCCCATCTCTGTTCCTGCCTCAGCTCATCTGCTGCTGAAACCCACATCCATGCCTTTGTCACCTCCAAACTTGAATATTCCGATGCTCTCCTGGCCGGCCTCCCATCCAGCATCCTCCATAAACTTCAGCTCACCCAAAATTCTGCTGCCGCATCCTAACTTGCACCAAGTCCCGTTCACCCATCACCACCATGCTCGCTGACCTCCAGCGACTCCCAGTCCAGCAATGCCTCAATTTTAAAATTCTCATCCTCGTGTTTAAATCTCTTCATGGCCTCGCCCCTCGCTATCTCTGTAACCTCCTCCAGCCCTACAACTCTCCGAGATCTCTGAGTTCCTCCAACTCTGGCCTCTTATATAACCCCTACTCTCTTCGCTCCACCACTAGTGGCTGTGACTTCAAGGCCCTAAGCTCTGGACACGTCCGCTTCTCCATAAGACCATAAGAGCATAAGAGATAGAAGCAGGAGTAGGCCATTCAGCCTCTCGGGCCTGCTCCGCCATTTAATGAGATCATGGCTGATCTGATTTTTACTTCAACTCCACTTTCCCGCCTTTTCCTCATATCCTTTGACTCTCTCGCTGATCAAAAATTTGTCTAACTCAGCCTTGAATGTATTCAATGACTCAGCCTCCACAGCTTTTTGGGGTAAAGAATTGCAAAGATTCATGACCCTCTGGGAGAAGAAATTCCTCCTCATTTCCGTCTTAAATGGGCAACCCCTTATTCTGAGACCATGCCCCCTAGTTTTAGATTCCCCCATGAGGGGTAACATCCTCTCAGCATCTACCCTATCGAGTCCCCTCAGAATCTTGTATGTTTCAATAAGATCTCCTTTCATTCTTCTAAACTCCAATGAGTATAGACCCAACCTGTTCAATCTTTCCTCATAAGACAACCCTTCCATACCTGGAATCAACCTAGTGAACCTTCTCTGAACTGCCTCCAATGCAAGTATGTCCTTCCTTAAATAAGGGCACCAGAACTGTACGCGGTACTCCAGGTGTGGTCTCACCAGCACCCTGTACAGTTGTAGCATGACTTCCCTGCTTTTATACTCCATCCCCCTAGAAATAAAGGCCAATATTCCGTTTGCCTTCCGGATTACCTGCTGCACCTGTATTTTGACTTCTTGTGTTTCATGTACGAGGACACCCAGATCCCTCTGTACCGCAGCATTTTGTAGTATTTCTCTATTCAAATAATATTTTGCTTTTTTATTTTTCCTCCCAAAGTGGATGACTTCACATTTTCCCACATTATTTTCCATCTGCCAAATTTTTGCCCATTCGCTTAACCTGTCAATATCCCTTTGCAGACACTTTGTGTCCTCATCGCAACTTGCTTTTCCACCTATCTTTGTATCATCAGCAAATTTGGCCACAAGACACTCTGTTCCTTCATCCAAGTCATTGATATATATTGTAAATAGTTGAGGCCCCAGCACTGATCCCTGCGGCACCCCACTAGTTACAGATTGCCATTTTGAAAATGACCCTTTTATCTCGACTCTTTGTTTTCTGTTAGTTAGCCAATCCTCTATCCATGCCAGTATATTACCCCCAACACCATGAACTCTTATCTTGTGCAGTAATGTTTTATTTGGCACCTTACTTAATGCCTTTTGGAAGTCCAAATATACTGCATCCATTGGTTCCCCTTTATCCACCCTGCCCGTTACTGCCTCAAAGAACTCTAATAAATTTGTCAGACATGATTTCCCCTTCATAAAACCATGTTGACTCTCCTTGATTGTATTATGAGTCTCCAAATGTCCTGCTACTACTTCCTTAATAATGGATTCTAGCATTTTCCCAATGACAGGTGTTAGGCTAACTGATCTATAGTTACCTGCTTTCTGTCTCACTCCCTTCTTGAATAGGGGTGTTACGTTTGCGGTTTTCCAATCCGTTGGGACCTTTCCAGAATCTAGTGAATTCTGGAAGATTACAACCAATGCATCCACTATCTCTGCAGCCACTTCCTTTAAGACCCTCGGATGCAAGCCTTCAGATCCAGGGGACTTGTCAGCCTTTAGACCCATTAGTTTACCTAGTACCTTTTCTCTAGTGATAGTGATTGTTTTTAGTTCCTCCCTCCCCTTTGCTCCTTGATTTTCTACTATTATTGGTATGTTATTAGTGTCTTCTACTGTGAAGACAGATACAAAATATCTGTTCAATTCCTCTGCCATTTCCTTGTTTTCCATTATTATTTCCCCAGTCTCTTCCTCTAAGGGACCAATGTTTACTTTAGCTACCCTCTTCCTTTTTATATACTTGTCAAAGCTTTTACTGTCAGTTTTTATATTTCTTGCTAGTTTACTCTCATAATTTATTTTCTCCCTCTTTACTATTCTTTTAGTCATCCTTTGCTGGTTTATAAAGTTTTCCCCATCTCCGTCTCTTCCTTTAAGAACTTCCCTAAAACCCAGCTCTTTGACGAAGTCATCCCTCCCAATATCTGTTCCTGTGAAGCGCCTCGGGGACAATTTTTTCTACGTTAAAGGCGCTGTATAAATGTGAGCAGTTGTTGTTGTTGTTGTTGTTACGTGAGGTCATGAACATATGGACAGGAGGAGGCCATTCAGCCCCTCGAGCCTGTTCTGCCATTCTATTAGATCATGGCTGATCTGCGCCTCAACTCCATTTTCCCGCCTTTGCCCCGTATCCCTCGATACCCTCACCCAAAAAAAAATCTATCGATCTCAGTCTTGAAAGTTCCAATTGACCCCCAGCATCCACAGCCTTTTGGGGGGGGAGAGAGTTCCAGATTCCCACTCCCCCTTTGTGTGAAGAAGTGCTTCCTGACATCACCCCTGAACGGCCCGGCTCTAATTTTAAGATGACGCCCCCTTGTTGAATGGAATGAAGTGAATAAGCTCCTCCAGCGATGTTTTACCGAGGCCCCACAGCCGGTGGCAGGTGGAGGGGAGGGAGGGAGGGGGGAAATCGTGCCGGGGCGGGAAGCGGAATGGTGGGCCACGCGGCCATGACTTTCTCCCGAGCTGCCCCCGCCAGCGACGGAGGGTCTCGGAGAAGCTCAGACTCCGACTCCAGCCTCGTTGGATGAGCAGCTTTCTTCGTGCCAGCAAATCCCGATCGGCAATTCTCACCTTCACGGAGCTGCTGACTGAACTCTTAATCCCAGCTGGGAATGCCTCCGGAATGCTTTTAGCTTCATTCCAAGATATCTAACGGATTGAAAAGGTCGGGAAAGAAAGTATTTTAGGACAAAGTGCGCCCTTGGGTAGAATTTCATCTTCAAAATTCCGTGCACGGAGCCAGGAATTTGGGCGTAATCCCAGAGATTTTCCATTAAAATTCAAAAAAATACCAGATGAGATGGTCGCGACCCAAGGCTATGGCCTGAATATGCACTCCCAGCGGGTGAACATTTACCCCACTGGGCTGTGATGGATCCTTCAGTACTCCCCCTCTCGCTCCCCCTGCTGGAGGCTGCCCTCACAACCGCCTTTAACATAGTAAAACGTCCGAAGGCGCTTCGCAGGAGCGATTATCAGACGAAATTTGATCAAAGAGGTGGGGTTTTAAGGAGCGTCTCAAAGGAGGAGAGAGAGGCAGAGAGACGGAGAGGTTCAGGGAGGGAATTCGAGTTACAGGGCCTAGGCAGCTGACGGCACGGCCCAATGGTGGGGCGGTGAAAATCGGGGATGCACAAGAGGCCAGAATTGGAGGAGCGCAGAGATCTCGGAGGGTTGGTAGGGCTGGAGGAGGTTACAGGGATAGGGAGGGGAGAGGCCATGGAAGGATTTGAACACAAGGATGAGAATTTAAAATTCGAGGCGTTGCTGGATCGGGAGCCAGTGTAGGTCAGCGAGCACGGGAGGTGATGGGTGAACGGGACTTGATGCGGGTTAAGATACGGGCAGCAGAGTTTTGGACTCACCTGCCCTTTTACTTGATTGGGAGTCCCATGCAGTGATGTAGCTAGCAATGGAAATTTCGGGTGGATGGTCAATGACGAGAATGCCTGAGGTCACAGAAGATCATTGCTGGTATAATCATAGAAATAATTCAAGATGCCACTTCACTTTAGATGTTCCTCCCTCCCAATCACCACCACTGACACAATGTTGAAACATTTTAGAAACGGGGTCCACAGAACGGTAAGTTTGGAGGTTCACCCGATGCCCACTCATGTTATCCACCTCCCGCCATTATTCCGATCATTTTTTCTGGTGGCCGATCTCCCTATGAATCAGAAGGTCGTGGGTTCAAGTCCCACTCCAGAGACTCGAGCACAAAATTCAGGGTAACACTATAGTGCAGCACAGAGGGAGTGCTGCGCTGTCAGAGGTGCTGTCTTTTGGATGAGACGTTAAACCGAGGCCCCGTCTGCCCTCTCAGGTGGATGTAAAAGATTCCACGGCCGCTATTGCAAAGAAGAACAGGGGAGTTCTCCCCGGTGTCCTGGGCCAATATTTATCGTGCAACCAACATCACTAAAAAACAAATTATCTGGTCATTTATCTCATTGCTGTTTGTGGGATCTTGCTGTGCTCAAATTGGCTGCTGCGTTTCCTGTATTACAACAGTGACTACACTTCAAAAAGTACTTCATTGGCTGTGAAGCGCTTTGGGGCATCCTGAGTTCATGAAAGGCACCGTATAAATGCAAGTCTTTTTCTTCTTTTCTGTCTCGTAGCGCGTGTTTCAATGTTGCATTTTGCTGCTCTGATCGTGTCTGACAATAACTCGGAGAGAATCGTTGCTACGCTCCTAGAAACATAGAAACAGAGAGAATAGGAGCAGGAGTAGGCCGTTCGGCCCTTTGGGCCTGCTCCGCCATTCAAAGTGATCATGGCTGATCGTCTAACTCAGTACCCTGTTCCCACTCTTTCCCCCATATCCCTTGATCCCTTTAGCATTAAGAAATATATCTATCTCCTTCTTGAATACATCCAATGACTTGGCCTCCACTGCCTTCTGTGGTAGAGAATTCCACAGGTTCACCACCCTCTGAGTGAAGAAATTTCTCCTCATCTCGGTTCTAAATGGCATACCCCGTATCCTGAGACTGTGACCCCTGGTTCTGGACTCCCCAGCCATCGGGAACATCCTCCCTGCATCTAGTCTGTCTAGTCCTGTTAGAATTTTATATGTTTCGATGAGATCACCTCTCATTCTTCTAAACTCCAGTGAATATAGGCCTAGTCGACCCAATCTCTCCTCATACATCAGTCCTGCCATCCCAAGTATCAGTCTGGTAAACATTCGTTGCACTCCCTCCATGGCAAGGACATCCTTCCTCAGATAAGGAGACCAAAACTGCACATAATACTCCAGATGTGGTCTCACTAAGGCCCTGTATAACTGCAGTAAGACATTCCTGCTCCTGTACTCAAATCGTCTTGCAATGAAGGCCAACATACCATTCACCTTCCTAACTGCTTGCTGCACCTGAATGCTCGCTTTCAGCGACTGGTGTACAAGGACACCCAGGTCTCGTTGCACCTCCCCTTTTCCAAATCTATCACCATTCAGATAATAATCTGCCTTTCTGTTTTTACAACCAAAGTGGATAACCTCACATTTATCCACGTTATACTGTATCTGCCATGTTCTTGCCCACTCACCCAACTTGTCTAAATCACATTGGAGCCTCTTTGCATCCTCCTCACAGCTCACATTCCACCCCAGCTTTGTGTCGTCTGCAAACTTGGAAATGTTACATTTAGTTCCCTCATCCAAATCATTGATATATATTGTGAATAGCTGGGGCCCAAGCACTGATCCCTGCGGTACCCCACTAGTCACTGCCTGCAACCCGGAAAAAGACCCGTTTATTCCTACTCTCTGTTTCCTGTCTGTCAACCAATTCTCAATCCATGTCAGTATATTCCCCCCAATCCCATGTGCTTTAATTTTGCACACTAACCTCTTGTGTGGGACCTTATCAAAAGCCTTCTGAAAATCCAAGTACACCAAATCAACTGGTTCTCCCCTATCTATTCTACTAGTTACATCCTCAAAACACTCCAGTAGATTTGTTAAGCATGATTTCCCTTTCATAAACCCATGCTGACTTTGTCCAATCCCGTTAATGCCTTCCAAGTGTTCTGTTATCACATCTTTTGTAATAGACTCTAGCCTTTTCCCCACTACTGATGTTAGGCTAACTGGTCTGTAATTCCCTGTTTTTTCTCTCCCTCTTTTTTTAAATAGTGGGGTTACATTTGCCACCCTCCAATCTGTAGGAACTGTTCCAGAGTCTATAGAATTTTGGAAGATGATCACCAATGCATCCACTATTTCCAGGGCCACTTCCTTTCGTACTCTGGGATGTAGATTATCAGACCCTGGGAATTTGTTAGCCTTGAGCCCCATTAATTTCCCGAGCACTATTTTTTTACTAATATTGGTTTCCTTCAATTCCTCCCTCTCACTAGACCCTTGGTTCCCTAACATTTCTGGGAGGTTATTTGTATCCTCCTTTCTGAAGACAGAACCAAAGTATGTGTTTAATTGTTCTGCCATTTCTTTGTTCCCATTATAATTTCCCCCATTTCTGTCTTCACTAATCTTTTTCTCTTGACATATTTATAGAAGCTTTTACAGTCAGTTTTTATGTTCCCTGCTAGTTTACTCTCATACTCTATTTTTCCCCTCTAACTCAATCTCTTTGTCCTCCTCTGCTGAAATCTGAACTGCTCCCAATCCTCAGGCTTGCCGCTTTTTCTGGCAATTTTATATGTCTCCTCTTTGGATCTAATACTATCCCAAATTTCTTTTGTAAGCCACAGTTGAGCCATCTTTCCTGTTTTATTTTTGTGCCAGACAGGAATGAATAATTGTAATTCCGGCACACGTTCTTTAAATATTAGCCATTGCCTATCCACAGTCATCCCTTTTAGTAAAGTTCCCCAATCTATCCTCGCCAACTCACACCTCATACTTTCGTAATTTCCTTTATTTAGATTCAGGACCCTAGTTTTGGATTCAACTACTTCACTCTCCATCTTAATGAGGAATTCTATTATGTTATGGTCGCTCTTCCCTAAGGGACCCCACACAACAAGATTGTTAATTAATCCTTTCTCATTGCACAATACCCAGTCTAGGATCACCTGTTCTCTCATTGGTTCCTCAACGTATTGGTCGAGAAAACTATCACGTACACACTCCAGGAATTCCTCCCCCACTGTATTATTACTAATTTGGTTTGACCAATCTATATGTAGATTAAAGTCACCTATGATTATAGTTGTATCCTTCTTGCATGCGTCTCTAATTTCCTGTTTAATGCCCTCCCCTACATCTCCACTACTGTTTGGGGGCCTATAGACAACCCCCACCAACGTTTTCTGCCCCTTGGTGTTTCTTAGCTCCACCCATACAGATTCCACATGGTGATTTTCCAAGCCAATATACTTCCTCACTATTGCATTGATTTCCTCCTTTACTAACAATGCTACCCCACCTCCTTTCCCTTTTTGCCTGTCCTTCCTAAATATTGAATACCCCTGGATGTTCAGTTCCCATCCTTGGTCACCCTGCAGCCATGTCTCCGTAATCGCAACTATATCATAACCGTTAATATCTATCTGCGCTGTTAATTCATCTAGCTTATTGCGAATGCTCCGCGCATTAAGACACAATGCCTTTAGACTTGTCTTTTTAAGATTGCTAGTCATCTTAGTATTATTTCGCACTATGGCCCTATTTGTTTTTCGCCCTTGTTTTCTCTGCCTTCCACTATTGCTTCTTCCCTTTCTGTCTTTTGTTTCTATCCTTGTTTCCCCCTCCTCTGTCTCCCTGCTCAGGTTCCCATCTCCCTGCCATTCTAGTTTAAACCTTCCCCAACAGCACTAGCAAACACCCCCGCGAGGACATTGGTCCCGGTCCTGCTCGGGTGTAACCCGTCCCGCTTGTACAGGTCCCACCTTCCCCAGACCGGTCCCAATGTCCCAGGAATCTAAATCCCTCCCTCCTACACCATCCCTGCAGCCACGCATTCATCTGGTCTATTCTCCTGTTCCTATACTCACTAGCATGTGGCATTGGTAATAATCCTGAGACCACTGTCTTTGAGGTCCTGCTTTTTAATTTATCTCCTAACTCCTTAAATTCACCTTGCGGGACCTCATCCCTATGTCCTTGGTACCGATATGGACCACCCTCCCCCTCCAGAATGCCCTGCAGCTGCTCCGTGACATCCTTGACCCTAGCACCAGGGAGGCAACATACCATCCTGGAGTCACGTTTGCGGCTGCAGAAATGCCTAACTGTTCCCCTTACAATTGAAGCCCCTATCACTATAGCCCTGCCACTCTTCTTCCTCCCCTCCTGTGCAGCAGAGCCACCCGTGGTGCCACGAACTTGGCTCTTGCTGCTTTCCCCTGATAAGCCATCTCCCCCAACAATATCCAAAGTTGTATATCTGTTTGAGAGGGAGATGGCCCCAGGGGACTCCTGCTCTACCTGCCTAGTCCTTTTACTCTGCCTGGCGGTCACCCATTTCCTTTCTGCCTACGTAAACTTTACCTGCGGTGTGACCACCTCACTGAATGTGCTATCCACGATAATCTCAGCATCGCGGATGCTCCACAGTGAATCCACCCGCAGCTCCAGCTCCGAAATACGGTTAGCCAGTAGCTGCAGCTGGACACACTTCCTGCACACATGGTCGCCAGGGACACCGGTAGTGTCCATGACTTCCCAAATGGTGCAGGAGGAGCATATCACGGGTGCGAGCTCTGCTGCCACGACTTGCATTAGATTTACACTGCGTTCACCTCTCGGACTCTCTTCCTGCTCTCGGACTCTCCTCTCACTCTTGGACTCTCCTTTTACACTGCGCTCACCTCTCGGGACTCTCCTTTTACACTGCGCTCACCTCTCGGGACTCTCCTTTTACACTGCGTTCACCTCTCGGACTCTCTTCCTGCTCTCGGACTCTCCTCTCACTCTTGGACTCTCCTTTTACACTGCGCTCACCTCTCGGGACTCTCCTTTTACACTGCGCTCACCTCTCGGGACTCTCCTTTTACACTGCGCTCACCTCTCGGACTCTCTTCCCGCTCTCGGACTCTCCTTTTACACTGCGCTCACCCCTCGGATTCTCCTTTTACTCTGCGCTCACCTCTCAGACTTTCTTCCCGCTCTCGGACTCTCATCTCACTCTCGGACTCTCCTTTTACACTGCGCTCACGTCTCTGACTCTCTTCCCGCTCTTGGACTCTCCTCTCGCTCTCGGACTCTTCTTTCACACTGCGCTCACATCTCAGACTCTCTTCCTGCTCTTGGACTCGCCTCTGCTGCTACTTCATTTCGCCTGAATTTGGTTTGGGTTGGCGGTGAGCTGCTCTGGCCCACCTGTGGCTATGCTCCTGGTGCAGAGAGTTGAATAATGGTCTTTCAATCCAGCCCAGGCTGATGGGTTGAAAGTCGCCATCGTCTGTTGGCTGTTCAAGTCTGAAGTGAAATGAGTTTCCAGTCTCAATCCAGTCCCTAGTGGACACAATCTAGAACACAAAACGACCTTTAATTTGGTGCTAATTGGCAACACCCCTCAGACAGACCAAAGGATGGGCAGTGTGGGAAATGGAAAAAATGTTTGCAGTAATGGGTCAGGGGTGAGACTCATTATTGGGGCAGTGTAGAGGGAGCTTTACTCTTTATCTAACCTGTGCTGTATCTGGCCTGGGAGTGTTTGATGGATCAGTGTAAAGGGAGCTTTACTCTGTATCTAACCCGTGCTGCACCTGCCCTGGGAGTGTTTGATGGGACAGTGTAGAGGGAGCTTTACTCTGTATCTAACCCGTGCTGTACCTGCCCTGGGAGTGTTTGATGGGACAGTGTAGAGGGAGCTTTACTCTGTATCTAACCCGTGCTGTACCTGCCCTGGGAGTGTTTGATGGGACAGTGTAAAGGGAGCTTTACTCTGTATCTAACCCGTGCTGCACCTGCCCTGGGAGTGTTTGATGGGACAGTGTAGAGGGAGCTTTACTCTGTATCTAACCCGTGCTGTACCTGCCCTGGGAGTGTTTGATGGGACAGTGTAAAGGGAGCTTTACTCTGTATCTAACCCGTGCTGCACCTGCCCTGGGAGTGTTTGATGGGACAGTGTAGAGGGAGCTTTACTCTGTATCTAACCCGTGCTGTACCTGCCCTGGGAGTGTTTGATGGGACAGTGTAGAGGGAGCTTTACTCTTTATCTAACCCATGCTGTATCTGCCCTGGGAGTGTTTGATGGGACAGTGTGGAGGGAGCTTTACTCTGTATCTAACACGTGCTGTACCTGCCCTGGGAGTGTTTGAATAGAAAAAGTCAGAAAGCAAGTCTCCAGAAAGGTTTAATTGGTAAGGACACTGCGCTGGGTGGAAATGAGCCTCACAGACCAAAAGCCTCTCAGATTCTCTCCTCCGTCTGTGCTGAGTTGGCTGATCTCACCTGAGGCAGCAGTTGGGATTTGACGTGGCCCTGGGTCTCTGGGCAGGAAGGGGAGGGGTTTGGGGGCAAACCAGGAAGGATTGCTACTGCTGGTTACCATCCAATGACTCCCACTGGAAACTCTGTGTGTGTGTGTGTGTGTGTGTGTGTCTGTGTGTGTGTGTGTTGTCTGTCTGTGTGTGTGTGTGTGTGTCTGTGTGTGTGTGTGTGTGTCTGTCTGTGTGTGTGTGTGTGTATCTGTGTCGGTATCAACTGAGGGCAGGATCAGGCTCAGTTGTAATGTCTGTTAATATTCACTGTCCAGTCTCAAACGTCAAGAATGGCAGAGTTAACACAAAATAGTTTTTACTCCTGCAAGTCCTGCGTGTAACTGTCCGTGATAGTTTGAGTATAACCTTTTAGGCATTACCTATTAGTGAATTACGCTAATTTGATTTCATTTGCAGGAGAGAATTAGGTTAATTAAAAATCGCTCCACAACTCAGACGCTGTAACTTCTATAATTGTGCCCTGTCAGTGCACAGATGGTAATAAATAGGTTTTCAGCTCTGCATAAACCATGGCTTAATTAAGTTGAATATACCCTTTACAAGCTGTTGTGTATGACAGGGCTAATCTTGATTAAATATCTCCCACACAGTATAGACTTACTCTATTTAAAGATCTCCAACATTTGCTACAACTGCTCAATTCCGTTGTATAAACAGCAAGTTAAAGCAAGTGGGGAGGAGGACGATTTTTACTGTTCCTGTCGGGCGGGAAACAGGGACAGTGGGTCTACATCCTGCCCTCTTTTCCTTCCCCCCCTCTTAAAGGAGTTGGTGAACCCCTTCTCTATCCCTCACAATTGGTAGCAACGTAGGATGGGAGTGAGCTTTCATAAGACCATAAGAAACAGGAGCAGGAGTAGGCTATACAGCCCCTCGAGCCTGCTCCGCCATTCAATCAGATCATGGCTGGTCTTCGACCTCAACTCCACTTTCCCGCCCAATCATATATCCCTTGATTCCCTGAGAGTCCAAAAATCTATCGATCTCAGCCTTGAATATACTCAATGACTGAGCATCCACAGCCCTCTAGGATAGAGAATTCCAAAGATTCACAACCCTCTGAGTGAAGAAATTTCTCCTCATCTCAGTCCTAAATGGCCAACCCCTTATTCAGAGACTATGCCCCCTAGTTCTATACTCACCAGCCAGGGGAAACAGCCTCTCAGTATCGACCCTGTCTTGCCCTCTCAGAATCTTGTCCGTTTCAATGAGATCATCTCAAATTCTTCTAAACTCCAGAGAGTAAAGGCCCATTCTACTCAATCTCTTCTCATCTCAGGAATCAGTCTAATGAACCTTCGTTGCACCACCTCTAAGGCAAGTATGTCCTTTCTTAGATAAGGAGACCAAAACTGTACACAGTACTCCAGGTGAGGTCTTACCAAAGCCCTGTACCAAGACTTCCTTACTCTTGTACTCCAACCCCCTTGCAATAAAGGCCAACATGCCATTTGCCTTCCTAATTGCTTGCTGTACCTGCATGTAAACTTTTTGTGTTTCTTTTAACCAGGACACCAAGATCTCTCTGAGCACCAACATTTAATAGTTTCTCACCATTTAAAAAATATTCTGTTTTTCTATTCTTCCTACCAAAGTGAATAACCTCACATTTCCCCACATTATACTCCATCTGCCACTTTCTTGCCCACTCATTTAATCTGTCTATATCCCTTTGCAGACTCTGACCTCCTCACAGACTATTTTCCCACCTAGCTTTGTATCGTCCGCAAAATTGGATACATTACACTCGGTTCCTTCATCTAAGTTATTAATATAGATTGTAAATAGCTGAGGTCCAAGCACTGATCCTTGTGGCACCCCACTAGTTACAGCCTGCCAACCTGAAAATGGCCTGTTTATCCCTATTTTCTGTTTTCTGTCCGTTAACCAATCCTCTATCCATGCTAATATATTACCCCCAGCTCCATGAGCCCTTACCTCGTGTAAAAACTTTTTATGTGGCATCTTATCGAATGCCTTATGAAAATCCAAATATACTACATCCACTGGTTCCCCTTTACCTACCCTGCTAGTTACATCCTCAAAAAACTCTAATAAATTTGTCAAACACAATTTCCCTTTCATAAAACCATGTTGACTCTGCCTAATCATATTATGATTTTCTATGTGCCCTGTTACCATTTCCTTAATAATGGATTCCAGCATTTTCCAGACGGCTAGAAAAGGCTAACTGGCCTGTAGTCCCCTGTTTTCTCTCTCCCTCCTTTCTTGAATAGCGGGGTTACATTTATTACCTCCCAATCCGCTAGGACCATTTTAGAATCTAGAGAATTTTGGAAGATCACAACCAATGCATCCACTATCTCTGCAGCCACCTCTGAAAGAACCCAAGGATATAGGCCATCAGGTCCAGGGGATTTATTGGCTTTTAGTCCCATTAGTTTCTCCAGTACTTTTTCTCTACTGATATTAATTACTTTAAGTTCCTCGCTCTCATTAGCCCCTTGGTTCCCCACCATTTCTGGTATGCTTTTTGTATCTTCTACTGTGAAGACAGATACAAAATATTTGTTTAACGTCTCTGCCATTTCCTTAGTCCCCATTATAATTTCTCCTGTCTCAGCCTCTAAGGGACCAGTGTTTACTTTTGCTACTCTCTTCCTTTTTGCGTACTTGTAGAAACTCTTAAATATGTTTTTATATTTCTTGCTAGTTTATTTTCATGTTCTATTTTCTCCCTTTTTATCAATTTTATGGTCATCCTTTGCTGGTTTCTAAAACTTTCCCAATCCCTATTCTTCTTGCCAACATTATAGACCTGTTCTTTTAATCTAAAACTATCCTTAATTTCTTTATTTAGCCACAGATGGATCACTTTTCCCATAAAATTTTTATTCCTCAATGGAATGTATGTTCGTTGAGAATATTGAAATATTTCTTTAAATGTTTCCCATTGCTTATCAACCATCATACTTTTAATCTAATTTCCCAATCTACCTTGGACAACTCGCCCCTCATACCTATGTAATCGGCTTTATTTAAGTTTAAGAATCTAGTTTCGGACTTAAGTACATCATTTTTTTTTATTCGTTCATGGTAGGGAGTTCCAGGATTTTGACCCAGTGACGATGAAGGGACAGCGATAGATTTCTCAGTCGGGATGGTGTGTGACTTGGAGGGGAACGTGCAGGTGGTGTTGTTCCCATGTGCCTGCTGCCCTTGTCCTTCTAGGTGGTAGAGGTCGCGGGTTTGGGAGGTGCTGTTGAAGAAGCCTTGGCGAGTTGCTGCAGTGCATCCTGTGGATGATACACACTGCAGCCACTGTGCGCCGGTGGTGAAGGAAGTGAATGTTTAGGGTGGTGGATGGGGTGCCAATCAAGCGGGCTGCTTTGTCCTGGATGGTGTCGAGCTTCTTGAGTGTTGTTGGAGCTGCACTCATCCAGGCAAGTGGAGAGTATTCCATCACACTCCTGACTTGTGCCTTGAAAATGGTAGAAAGGCTTTGGGGAGTCAGGAGGTGAGTCACTCGCCGCAGATTACCCAGCCTCTAACCTGCTGTTGTAGCCACATTATTTATATGGCTGGTCCAGTTAAGTTTCTGGTCAAAGGTGACCCCCAGGATGTTGTTGGTGGGGGATTTGGTGATGGTAATTCCGTTGAATGTCAAGGAGAGGTGGTTAGACTCTCTCTTGTTGGAGATGATCATTGCCTGGCACTTGTCTAGCGCGAATCAGTCCAATCCTGGATGTTGTCCAGGTCTTGCTGCATGCGGGCATGGATTGCTTCATTACCTGAGGGTTTGCGAATGGAACTGAACACTGTGCAATCATCAGCGAACATGCCCATTTCTGAGCTTATGATGGAGTGAAGGTCATTGATGAAGCAGCTGAGATGGTTGGGCCTAGGACACTGCCCTGAGGAACTCCTGCAGCAATTTCCTGGGGCTGAGATGATTGGCTTCCAACAACCACTACCATCTTCTTTTGTGCTAGGTATGACTCCAGCCACTGGAGAGTTTTCCCCTTGATTCCCATTGACTTCAATTTTACTGGGGCTCCTTGGTGCCACACTCAGTCATATGCTGCCTTGATGCCAAGGGCAGTCGCTCTCACCTCATCTCTGGAATTCAGCTCTGTTTGGACCAAGACTGTAATGAGGTCTGGAGCCGAGTGGTCCTAGCAGAACCCAACTGAGCGGTGAGCGGGTTATTGGTTAGTGCCGCTTGATAGCACTGTTGATGACACCATCCATCACTTTGCTGATGATTAAGAGTAGACTGATGGGGCGGTAATTGGCCGGATTGGATTTGTCCTGCTTTTTGTGGACAGGACATACCTGGGCAATTTTCCACATCGTCGGGTAGATGCCAGTGTTGTAGCTGTACTGGAACAGTTTGGCTAGGGATGCGGCTAGTTCTGGAGCACAAGTCTTCAGTACTACAGCCTGGATGTTGTCGGGGCCCATAGCCTTTGCTGTATCCAGTGCACTCAGCCGTTTCTTGATATCACATGGAGTGAATCGAATTGGCTGAAGACCAGGAGGAGGCTGAGATGGATCATCCATTTGGCACTTCTGGCTGAAGATGGTTGCAAGCACTTCAGCCTTGTCTTTTGCACTCACGTGCTGGACTCC
The DNA here is from genome assembly GCF_035084215.1 of Heptranchias perlo. Taxonomy (NCBI): domain Eukaryota; kingdom Metazoa; phylum Chordata; class Chondrichthyes; order Hexanchiformes; family Hexanchidae; genus Heptranchias; species Heptranchias perlo. The sequence continues at coordinate 5,666,262 of NC_090337.1, forward strand.
GCCATCATTGAGGATGGGGATGTTCACGGACCCACCTCCTCCTGTTAGTTGTTTAATTGTCCACCACCACTCACAACTGGCTGTGGCAGGATGGCAGAGCTTTGATCTGATCTGTTGGTTGTGGAATCGCTTAGCTGGGTCTATAGCATATTCCTTCCACTGTTTAGCATGCATGTAGTCCTGTGTTGTAGCTTCACCAGGTTGGCACCTCATTTTTAGGTACGCCTGGTGCTGCTCCTGGCAAGCTCTTCTACACTCCTCATTGAACCAGAGTTGATCCCCTGGCTTGTTGTTAATGGTAGAGTGAGGAATATGCCGGGCCACGAGGATACAGATTGTGCGGGAATACAATTCTGCTGCTGATGATGGCCCACACTGCCTCATGGATGCCCAGTTTTGAGCTGCTAGATCTGTTCTGAATGTATCCCATTTAGCACAGTGGTAATGCTACAGAACGAGTTGGATGATGTCCTCAGTGTGAAGACGGGACTTCGTCTCCACAAGGACTGTGCGGTGGTCACTCCTACCAATACTATTATGGACAGATGCATCTGCGACAGGTAGATTGGTGAGGACGAGGTCAAGTAAGTTTTTCCCTCAATCTCAATGTGAAATTATATTATATTATGATCACTTTTTCCCAGAGGATCCTTTACTGTGAGATTACTAATTAACTCTATCTCATTACACAATACAAGATCTAAAATAGCCTGTTCACTGGTTGATTCCATGACGTATTGCTCCAGGAAACTGTGTTGAATGCATTCCACGAACTCATCCTTCAGACTGCCTTTGCAAATTTGATTTGTCCAGTCTATATGAAGATTAAAGTCCCCCATGATTATTGCATTACCTTTTTTTACAAGCTCCTATTATTTCATGATTAATACTCTGTCCAACGGTATAGCTATTATTCGGGAGCCTACTCCCACTATTAATAATCTACTCCCACCAGTGTTTTCTGCCCCTTGTTATTTCTTATTTCCACCCGTATTGATTCTACTTCCTGATCTTCCGAGCAAAGATCCTTTCTCACCACTGTCCTTATGACATCATTTATTATCAGGGTTACACTCCCTCCTTTTCCATTCTGCCTGTCTTTTCGAAACATCAAGTACCCTGGAATATTCAGTTCCCAACCTTGATCCCAACCTTTTGCTCTGTAATGGCTATTAGATCAAACCCATTTATCTCTATTTGTGCCACTAATTTTTCTATCTTGTTATGAATGCTCCGGGCATTCAGATAAAGAACCTTTAATTTTAACTTTTTACCATGTTCCCTGCTTTGACTTTATTCGCTGATGCACTATTACCGTTAAACTCTCTGTCCCTTCCTGCCACACTCTGCTTACCTTTACCCAAATCACTACACTACTCTGTTGCCTTGACTTTTCTCTTTAGATTTCTAAATTTCCCGTCACCTGTCCCCTACCCCTCCCCACGCCCCCAACTTTTTAGTTTAAATCCCTATCTACAGCCCTAGTTATTCAATTTGCCAGGACACTGGTCCCAGCCCAATGGAACAGCTCCCTCTTTCCCCAGTACTGGTGCCAGTGCCCCATGAATCGAAACCCCTGTCTCCCACATCAATCTTTGCGCCATGCATTTAACTCTCTGATCTGTTTGTCCCTTTGCCAATTTGTGCATGGCTCAGGTAGTAATCCAGAGATTATTACTTTTGAGGTTCTACATATTAATTTAGACCCTAACTCCTCAAACTGTCTCAGCAGAACCTCATTCTTAGTTCTACCTATGTCGTTGGTTCCTACGTGGACCACAATAACTGGATCCTCCCCTTCATGCTCCAAGTTCTTTTCCCAGTTCTTTCATCTGTGGGGAATGTGTCAGGGAGTTCCTTGGAGTCACGTTGATTTTTGCTGGGGATCCCAGCGAACGTGTTGACTTCATTGACAAGAAACAAAAATCGGGAGGGGTGTAAACCGGGCAGCCGATTCGCTATCACCAGAGACCAGTTTCACGACTGGACTCCCTCCCGCCTCGGAACAGGCCCATTGGAATTTCGTACCCCCTGGGTTTTTCCACTCCCAACTTGTTCACATGCCTCCGGACATATATCCAAACCAAGAAAATTAATTTCCCGGTATGTTTTCAGCAGCGGTGGTGAACTGACCTTTTGTTGAAATGCCTGTGACAAAACAAACGATCTGTGCAGAAAAGCCAAAACCCGCCACAACCACAGGTGGGCTAACAGAGTTCCGCTTCACTTAAAAGATCTTATTTGTTCCCTACTGATGCTGAGAGGCAGACTAACGGACCAAATCAAATTTTGCCCAGGGATTATAAACTTTGCCAAGATAACAAAAGATTTCTCAAGTTTCTTTGAAACGTGGTTACATAGAATTACATCGAATTTACAGCACAGAAACAGGTATTCAACCCAAGCGGTCTGTGCCAGTGTTTATGCACCACACGAGACACTGTTCGCTCTTGGAAACCTTTAAAGCTGTTGTGGAATGGGGGAGATCGTGTAGGAGGAATCCTGTCCTCAAAGGGTCCTGATGGGAACTGAGTCAAATGGTCTTTGTGGGTGGGATGTCTCCAACACAGGTTTCTTGGGACTTAGACAAGGTGGAATCTATTGACAAGGGATCTTCCCATTGGTCACTATTGACAAGGGATCTTCCCATTGGTTGCTAGTGACAGGGGATCTTCCCATTGGTCACTATTGACAAGTAATCTTCCCATTGGTCATTTATTAACAAGTGATCTTCCCATTGGTCATTTATTGACAATGGATCTTCCCATTGGTCACTATTGATAAGGGATCTTCCCATTGGCCATTTATTGACAAGAATCTTCCTATTGGTCATTTATTGACAAGTGATCTTCCCATTGGTCACTAAGTGATCTTCCCATTGGTCACCATTGACAAGTGATCTTTCCATTGGTCAAGGCCAGGAAACATAATGATGGAGATCAGAGGAAATATCTTTGTGCAAAGAGATATTGGAGTGTGAAATGTGTTGTCACAAGTGACGATCAATGTTAAACCCATTCAGGTGCTAGATAAATGTTTAAGGAGAATATAAAAGGCTGGAGAGAAAGCAAGAAAATAAGGTTAGTTTAGAGAAAGCAGGGAAATGGGTCTTTGTGAAATCAGCCCCTAAGAGGAGCCTACATTCAGCACAGGGCTGAAGAAGGGCTGAATTTATTTTTCAATGTTTCTACCTTTTTCCATTTGATTTTTTCTTCATTCCAGAGTTATTATTGAAGCCCCCTAGAGCCTCATCCAAATTGCAGCCTTCACATGGGATGCCAAACACTGAGTGCCTGTTCAACTGTGGGGCCATCACAGCCAACCCAGGATGCTTAGCAAAAATGAACCCATTCTGTTAGCAAGGGTAAGGACCGACATCATTTAGAGTTGAATTCCGGAGGAGTTTTTCTCCTTCTCCTGGTTTAGGAACATAGGGACAGGAGGAGGCCATTCAGCCCCTTGAGCCAGTCCCGCCATTCAATTAGATCATGACTGATCTGTATCTTAACTCCATCTACCCGCCTTGGTTCCGTGCCAATTAATACCCTTACCCAACAAATCTCTATCAATCTCAGTATTGAGATTTTCAATTGACCCCCAGCCTCAACAGCTTTTTGGGGGAGAGAGTTCCAGATTTCCACTCCCCTTTGTGTGAAGAAGTGCTTCCTGACATCACCCCTGAACGGCCTGGCTCTAATTTTAAGGTTATGCCCCCTTGTTCTGGACTCCCCCCACCAGAGGAAATAGTTTCTGTCTATCTACCCTATCAACCCCTTTAATCACCTTAAACACCTCAATTAGATCACCCCCTTAATCCTCTACCCACCAAGGATAGGGCCAAAGAGTGACCATTCTCAGGCCTCTTGGCTATCTCCCTGGAGATGTGTGCGAATGATCCAGTGATGGCCCCGTCTCCACAGCAGCGTGGCTGAGACCAGTAACAGAGTGGAGAGGAACCCCACCACACATACACAAACTCAGGCTTGGCCATGGTGTACCGTCTGTGGTCTTCCGCTTTGATTTGTAGACCTGGGGGTTTGGTTTCAGCTTTCCAAGTGTCTATGTTTTCATCCTTCAAAGCTAAAAATTGGAATTCTCGGTCCCCGCGCCCAACAATGTTAGAGGACGTTGTCTGGGTTGGAGTCTACCTCCAAATGTCTTTCTACAAATGGTGAAAGTTGAGTTAAAACCAATTACAAAATAGAAACAAAAATTACTTAGCAAATTCACTGAGTGAAGAGATATGGAGCAAAGGCGGGTAAATGGAGTTGAGGTACAGATCAGCCATGATCTGATTGAATGGATGGGCAGGCTCGAGGGGCTGAATGGATGGGCAGGCTCGAGGGGCCGAATGGTTGACTTCTCAGCCTATGTTCCTATGAGACATACAGACTAGGAAGGCCCCATATTTTATTTGCACTGAGTTGGGTTGGCAGTGTTCACCCATATTTAGCCTCACCAGGTTAAGGAAGGACAAATCAGGTAAGGTTCTACTCTATTCAGTGACTCCCCACTATTAGAAGGTTGCATGTAGGGGTTGGGTTGTGGTCTGCATTGTTTTTATTTTTGCGATGCTTCTATGGTTGAATACCCGCACAGGAAGAATGACCTCTTGTGCGGTAAACTGGAGGACGATCAGCGACCGTGTCTCACGGGTGGGCGGGGGGGGGGTGAAAATTGGTCGGGTAAAAGGAAAACGAAATGTTTGAAATTAGCTAAGAGACTGGGATGAGTGGAAAAAAACCTTATCACCCACCCCCTCCCCAAAAATTAAATTAAAATTTACAGAAGCCTATTTGGAGTCAGAAGAGAAAAACAGAGCAACAAGTCTGAAAGAGAATAATAAGATATTTTGGCTATGTTGATAATGGGTGAAAGAACTAATAGTCCCTCTGCAGGATGTGCAGGGAGACAGAGAGACTGAAGACAAAGGTAGTGCTGACCTTTTGATTATCTCTTTTTCATTGGTATATGAGTTGAAGTATACAGGATCTTCCCTCATCTAATAAATGAGCTGTCAGAGGATTCTTCAAAGATTTGCAGAGATGTAGGTTAGTAGAGAAACAGTCATTGAGAAAGAAAAGCTTCGCAAGGATTCATAAAGGTGACTGATCTTGTTGGAAAGCATTCAACAAAGGCTGAAGATCCCAGGATAAAAGTGCTCATTGTTTCATGGTAACAGGAGTAAAACTAAGGGGGTATAGAATAGAGCTATCCCTGATTGCAAGTTTAAGGGAAAGATACACTTCCTAACCTGGCAACTTCAGGTTGATTGGCTTGGCTATAATGATTCCAGAGTTCATTGTAAAGAACTATCTTCTCTGCTCGATAATAAGAAACATGGGGTCAGCATGGGTTCATGAAAGAAAGGTCATGTCTTGACAAATTGAGCCAAGGTGTCAGCCGTGGCTCAGTGGGCAGCACTCTGGCCTCTGAGTCAGAAGATTGTGGGTTTGAGCCCCATTCCAGAGACTTGAGCGCATAATCCAGGCTGACACTCTCAGTGCCAACACTGAGGGAGTGCTGCACTGTCAGAGGTGCCATCTTTCGGATGAGACGTTAAACTGAAGCCCTGTCTGTCTTCTCAGGTGGATGTAAAAAATCCCATGGCACTATTGCAAAGAAGAGCAGGGGAGTTCTCCCTGATGTCCTGGGCCAGTATTTATCCCTCAACCAACCCCATCAAATAAAACACAGATTATCTGGTTGTTATCAAATTGCTGTTTGTGGGATCTTGCTGTATGCAAATTGGCTGCCACATTTCGTACATTGCAACACCACCTGCACGTTCCCCTCCAAGTCACACACCATCCTGACTTGGAAATATATCGCCGTTCCTTCATTGTCGGTGGGTCAAAATCCTGGAACTCCCTTCCTTAACAGCACTGTGGGAGAACCTTCACCACACGGACTGCAGCGGTTCAAGAAGGCGGCTCACCACCACCTTCTCAAGGGCAATTAGGGATGGGCAATAAATGCCGGCCTCGCCAGCGACGCCCACATCCCATGAACAAATAAAAAAAACCAGTGACTACACTTCAAAAGTGCATCATTGGTTGTAAAGCATTTGGGACGTCCTACGGTTGTGAAAGGCGCTATATAAATGCAAGTTCTTGTCATTTTTTCACTGTTGAAATGAAGACCCAACACACTCTTTTCTACATTCTCTCAATTTTCCCTTCATCTCTTCCTCCTATAATCTACAGGATGTTAAAAACCCACCGAACAGCTACTTTTGATTGATCTCATCAGCTCTCTTTATTATTTTGGGTCCTGGTGGTGAACTGTGCGTTATTCCTGGTACCAGGATGATTAACTGTGAGCTGACTTCATCAGCTCACACTGCCCCTTTAACACATACTATTGTACCTAGCCAGCTGATGAACAGGTGCAAATTTTGTAATTAGCGTTTGATATTTATGAGCACAAAATCATCGATAATGCCATAGCAACGAGTCACTTGCCGAGATTTGAAGACAGCAGACTCTCCAGGAGATGAATGCATCCTCTGAAAGGCAGGAATGTGCTCTTTTCATGTGTTTATCATCCCTTTTATTTAACCCTCATTTTTCACTGATGGATAAAGTGCAGCGTTTGTTTAACAGCAATTGCATTAATACAGCGCCTTTAACGTAATAAAACGTCCCCAAGGCGCTTCACAGGAGCGATTATCAAACAAAATTTGACACTGAGCCACATACGGAGGTATTAGGACAGGTCAAAGAGGTAGGTTTTAAGTAGCATCTTAAAGGAGGAGAGAGAGGTAGAGAGACGGAGAGGGTTAGGGAGGGAATTCCAGAGCTTAGGGTCTAGGCAGCTGAAGGCACGGCCGCCGATGGTGGAGCGATGATTTAAAGGGGCTCCACCTTCATTGGGAGGAAGAATAACTCTTTGTTTTTCTTAGCACAAGACACAATGTCGTAAACCGTATTGAGAAAAGCCACCTTGCAGTGAAAAACAGCGGCTTCTACCTCTTCTCCCCTCCGATCAGGAAAGGGTCCGATTCATTAACGAGCTAGTTTCATTCCGTGTAATAGGTCGGGATGAAAGACTGCTAAAGTCAGGTTCGGTCGACTCAAGCTGGTTAGCCAGCCAAACGTCGAGGCAATCGTGCGCATTAAGGGATCCTTTAAGAAGATTTGGCCGTAGCAGTCGCTACACAAACCTGGTGCAGGGACACTGCCCTCTCACAACTGGTTTGAAGTTTCAACAGAACATTACTTATAGAATCATAGAATCATAGAGCACAGAAGGAGGCCAATCAGCCTGTGACGGAGCTGATTCTCTGAAAGAGCTATCCAATTAGCACCTCCCCCCTGCTCTTTCCCCAGAGCCCTGCAATTTTTTTCCTTTTCAAGTATTTATCCAATTCCCTTTTGAAAGTTATTATTGAATCTGCTTCCACCGCCCTTTCAGGCAGCGCATTCCAGATCATAACAACTCGCTGCATAAAAAAATTTCTCATCTCCCCCCTGGCTTTTTGGCCAATTATTTTAAATCTGTGTCCTCTGGTTACCGACCCTCCTGCCAGTGGAAACGGTTTCTCCCCATCTACCCTATCAAACCCCTCATAATTTTGAACACCTCAATTAAATCTCCCCTTAACCTTCTCTGCTATAAGGAGAACAGCCCCAGCTTCTCCATTAACTGAAGTCCCTCATCCCTGGCACCATTCTAGCAAATCTCCTCTGCACCCTCTCCAAAACCTTGACATCCTTCCTAAAGTGTAATGCCCAGAATTGGACACAATACTCCAGCTGAGGCCTAACCAGTGATTTATAAAGGTTTACTTGTCATCTATAAAGTGCCACAGTTAATCCAATCATCATCATATGCTCATTAGATCCCTTGTTGCACGTCTTGACAACTTGCTATCTCCTTACACTTTCATATTGGACACCGCACCTCAGCATGGATATTTTGGCTTTGGAGGGGGTGCAGCGCACATTCATCAGAATGATGCCAGGGCTTAAAGGGTTAAATTATGAAGACAGATTGCCTAAACTAGACTTGTATTGCCTTGAGTTTAGAAGGTTGAGGGGTGAACTAATTGAGGAGTTTCAAATGATAAAGGGATCCTAAAGACACAGAGAAGCTATTCCCACTGATGTGGGGAAACCAGAACAAGGGGGCTCAATCTTTAAATTGGAGCTAGGCCATTTAGGAGTGAAAACAGGAGGCACTTCTTCACACAAAGGGTAGTGTAAACCTGGAACCCTCTCCCCCAAAAGACTGTGGATTTTCAAGGGTGAGATCGATAAGCCTATCAAGGGATATGGAACCAAGTCAGGTAAATGGAGTTAAGGTAAAGTGGAGATTTGATAGAGGTGTTCAAAATCATGAAGGGTCTGGACAGAGTAGGCAGAGAGAAACTGTTCCCATTGGCAGAAGGGTCAAGGAACAGATGGCATAGATTTAAGGTGATTGGCAAAAGAACCAAAGGCGATATGAAGAAAAAACTTTTTTACACAGCGAGAGGTTAGAATCTGGAATGCACTGCCCGAGGGGGTGGTGGAGGCAGATTCAATCGTGGCTTTCAAAAGGGAACTGGATAAGTACTTGAAAGGAAAAAAATTTGCAGGGCTACAGGGATAGGGCGGGGGAGTGGGACTAGCTGGATTGCACTTGCATAGAGCCGGCACAGACTCGATGGGCCGAATGGCCTCCTTCCGTGCTGTAACCATTCTATGATTATCAGCCATGATCTAATAGAATGGCAGAACAGGCTCGAGGGGCTGAATGGCCTTCTCCTGTCCCCACACTATAAACACCACAAAAAATGGGTGACAGATTAGACTCAAGGAGCAGCCAGCAGATCTTGAAAATAAATGAAATGACTTGTGCCGGATTCCTGGAGGTGGGTGAATGGAGACAGGGGGCTGCGATTGTGTTTAATGGGCCCTGACTATCGATTTCACTTTTCCTAAATTGACACAATTTCTGAATGAAATGTTATTAGCTTCACATCAGGAAAACAAACAGGAACCAAAATTAATGATCGAGGTAGATTCATTTGATGGGACAGTGTCAAGGGAGCTTTACTCGGTATCTAACCCGTGCTGTACCTGCCCTGGGAGTGTTTGATGGGACAGTGCAGAGGGAGCTTTGCAAACTCAGTGTGGGGTAGTTTCACCCCAGCCTCTACTGAGCACAGCACACCCTCCTCAGCCTCCACTAATAATGGGCTTTAACAAAGTTCATCAAAGAATTCGTTTTTTTTTGTTAAAGTACACTTTATTAGAACAAATGGTGGTGGTACCGTAGGTAAATCTAACCCGTGCTGTACCTGCCCTGGGAATGTTTGATGGGACAGTGTAGAGGGAGCTTTACTCTGTATCTAACCCGTGCTGTACCTGCCCTGAGAGTGTTTGATGGGACAGGGTAGAGGGAGCTTTACTCTGTATCTACCCTGTACTGTACCTGCCCTGGGAGTGTTTGATGGGACAGTGTAGAGGGAGCTTTACTCTGTATCTAACCTGTGCTGTACCTGCCCCGGGAGTGTTTGATGGGACAGTGTAGAGGGAGCTTTACTCTGTATCTAACCCGTGCTGTACCTGCCCCGGGAGTGTTTGATGGGACAGTGTAGAGGGAGCTTTACTCTGTATCTAATCCTGTACCTGCCCTGGGAGTGTTTGATGGGACAGTGTAGAGGGAGCTTTACTCTGTATCTAACCCTGTACCTGCCCTGGGAGTGTTTGATGGGACAGTGTAGAGGGAGCTTTACTCTGTATCTAACCCATGGTTTTTTGATGCCTGACCGGGTCCCTGAAATTCCTCAGTAATGACATCGTTTACCCGTTAATCCCCCCAAAATCTGAGAGGGTTTTAAAGTTTCCGGGACTGACAGAAACAGGTGGCCAACTACATTGTAGGGAATAATTTCTTCTGGTTATTCATGGCTTAATATGTCTGTTTAATAATTCTTTCTGCATTATTTGAACAGCCATTTGAACTCCTGCTTGTTAAAATAAAGAACAAAGAGCTGCAGAATTGTGAGCTACCGGAGGCAATTAAATCCCTGGAGCTTTCACAAAGAATTTTTTACAGTACAGAAACAGGCCATTCGGCCCAATTGGTCTATGCCGGTGTTTATGCTCCACACGAGCCTCCTCCCTGCTTTATCTCACCCTATCAACATATCCTGCTCTTCCTTTCTCCCTCATGTGTTTATCTAGCTTCCCGTTAAACACATCTACGCTATTCGCCTCAACCACTGCATGCGGTAGCGAGTTCCACATTGTAACCACTCTCCGGGCAAAGAATTTTCTCCTGAATTCCCGACTGGATTTATTAGTGACTATCTTATATTTATGGCCCTTAGTTTTGGACTCCCCCCACAAGAGGAAACATCTTCTCTACGTCTAGCCTATCGAATCCCTTCCTAATTTTAAAGACCTCTATCAGGTCACCCCTCAGCCTTCTTTTTTCAAGAGGAAAGAGCCCCAGCCTGTTCAGTCTTTCCTGATAGTTATAACCTTTCAGTTCTGGTATCATCTTTGTAAATCTTTTTTGCACCTTCTCCAGTGCCTCTTGCTTGGTTGAAGGGTGGAAGGGTTGGGCTGCACAGGGAGAGTCTGACAGATGTGTAGCTTGATCCTAGAAAGTACAGTTGCCAGAGTGCGTGAACATACGTTAATATGTTTATATGATATTTCTTTGCACACTATTTTAGCACAAGTATTAACCCTTTTGCTGCCACAAACCATTGTTGAAGCAGAGAAAAGAAAGAACCTGCATTTGTATAGCGCCTTTCACAACCTCAGGACGTCCCAAAGCACTTTGCAGCAAATTAAGTACTTTTGAAGTGTAGTCACTGTGGTAATGTAGGAAACACGGCAGCCAAATTGAGCACAGCAAGATCCCACAAACAGCAATGTGATAATGATCAGATCATTTGTTTTAGGTGTAGGTTGAGGGATAAACATTGGCCAGGACACCGGGAGAACACCGGGGGGCTGCAGGAGGGGGGGTGCTGCAGGAGAAGGGAAGCTGCAGGAGGTGGGGGGCTACGGGAGAAAGGGGCTACAGGAGAGGGGGGCTGCGGGAGAGGGGGGCTGCGGGAGAGAGGGGGCTGCGGGAGAGGGGGGCTGCGGGAGGGGAGGCTGCGGGAGAGAGGGGGCTGCGGGAGGGGAGGCTGCGGGAGAGAGGGGGGTTGCGAGAGAGGGGGCTGCAGGAGAGGGGGCCGCAGGAGAGGGGGGCTGCGGGAGAGAGGGAGGCTGCGGGAGAGGGGAGGCTGCGGGAGAGGGGAGGCTGCGGGAGAGAGGGGAGGCTGTGGGAGAGGGGAGGCTGCGGGAGAGAGGGGGGGCGGCGGGAGAAAGGGGGCTGCGGGAGGGGAGGTCTGTGAGAGAGGGGGTCTGCGGGAGAGGGGGCCTGCGGGAGAGGGGAGTCTGCAGGAGAGGGGGGCTGCAGGAGAGGGGAGGCTGCGGGAGGGAGGGGAGGCTGCGGGAGAGGGGAGGCTGCGGGAGAGGGGAGGCTGCGGGAGAGGGGAGGCTGCGGGAGAGGGGAGGCTGCGGGTGAGGGGAGGCTGCGGGAGAGGGGAGGCTGCGGGAGAGGGGAGGCTGCGGGAGGGAGGGGAGGCTGTGGGAGAGGGGAGGCTGTGGGAGAGAGGATGCTGCAGCCAATACGCTGCAACACAAGAAGTTTTTCAGCTGTGATTTATGTGCAAATTTTTAAAATATATTATATATTTTGTTTGTGGGAGGCATGCTCAGTGACTCGAATAATTTCACTGACTCGGGGATTACATTGTGCACATATCATTCACTCCCTTCACCACCGGCGCACCGTGACTGCAGTGTATACCATCCACAGGATGCACTGCAGCAACTCACCAAGGCTTCTTCGACAGCACCTCCCAAACCCGCGACCTCTACCACCTAGAAGGACAAGGGCAGCAGGTGCATGGGAACACCATCAGTGGCACATTCCCCTCACCGTCCCGACTTGGAAATATATCGCCGTTACTTCATCGTCGCTGGGTCGAAATCCTGGAACTCCCTCCCTAACAGCACTGTGGGAGAACCTTCACCACACGGACTGCAGCGGTTCAAGAAGGCGGCTCACCATCACCTTCTCAAGGGGCAATTAGGGATGGGCAATAAATGCCGGCCTCGCCAGCGACGCCCACATCCCAAGAATGAATTTTTTTTTAAATATAGCCACACCGCTAAATCTTTCAGCGATGGTGATGTTCCTTTAAGATCTTTGTACCCAGCAACACAGTGAATTGCTCACATCAGCTCCAACTCTAAAGGATTGTGCAACAAATGTTTTTGCGTTGAACAAGCAACTGAAGGCTCTCAGTGACATAAGTTTATTAGGAGCCAAGGCCAATTTAACTCATTCTAGTGTCACACGGCAGTTATATAAACAGTCCAATCTTCCGTTCATATGTCAGAACATCCTTAGGTACAATGAGACACATATTTTGAGGTCCTAAATGTTGTCATGGTTATGGGTGTCAGCCTTGGCTTAGTGGTGTAGGTTCAACTCCAGAGATTTGAGCACATAATCGAGGCTGACACCTCCCAGGACAGTACTGGGGAAGTGCTGCACTGTCAGAGGTGCCGTCTTTTGGATGAAAAGTTAAACCTATGCCCCGTCTGCCCTCTCAGGGGGATGTAAAAGATCCCAAGGCACTACTTCAAAGAAGAGCAGGGGAGTTCTCCCCAGTGTCATGGTCAATGTTTACCCCTCAATCAACATCACTAAAAGCAGATTATCTGGGCATTATCACATTGCTGTTTGTGGGATCTTGCTGTGCGCAAATTGGCTGCTGTGTTTCCTACATTACAACAGTGACTACACTTTGAATCGGCTGTGAAGCGCTTTGGGACATCCTGAGGTCGTGAAAGGCGCTATATAAATGCAGGTTCCTTTCTTTCTCTCCCCCCAACAGCTTTCTCTTACCCAACATCTTCACTGTCTGCTTGTTGTTCTTCTCCCTGCTGTTGATGTTCGGTCTGATGGACTCTCTTTTCCGTCTCCACAGCTTTCTCCCTATTAGGCTGTAGAGAATCGAAAGGCAGAAGACAGGCAGGAAAAAGAAGATGCTGGACACCCATACCATGATGTTCAGAAGCCCCGACTTGACCGCGTACTCGGTGGCCTTGCACTCGTTGGTCAGTAAGGGGTCGGTTCCGTTGGTGTACTCGACCCCAACCAAGACAAAGATGGGCCCAGCGCTGAGAAAGGCCACTGACCAGAGGAAAAAGATGATCCCTTTGACCCTGCCCTTGGTGATGACCACTTTGGCCTTGAGCGGGAAGCAGATGGCGAAGTATCTCTCCACACTCAGTGCCGTGATATTGAGGATCGTGGAGTAAGTGCAGCTCTCACTGACAAACTGGAACAGCTTGCAGAGCAACCCGCCAAAGTTCCAGGGTTTGTACTGCCAAACCCTGTACAAGTCCAGGGGCATACACAGGAAAATGAAGAGGTCTGAGAAGGCCATGCTGGACAGGTAGAAGTTGGTTGTGGTTCTCATGTCTTTGAACTTTGACACAATCAAGATAGTCATGATGTTGCCGCTTAGCCCAATCAATGCCAGCAGAATGCAGGTTACAGTTATCCCGATCAAGATGGGAATCGGGAAGAGGTTGGCCAGGTCGTCATCATAATCCCCGAAGTAGTCAAACTGATCGTGGCTGCAGTTTTCTGTGCAGTTCAACTTGTCGGAGTGGTTGGACATGGCGGATTTGCTAGGGTGTGGGGCTGAGGTCGTTGTGAGAAACTCTGCCTGCAATGTCAGACTCCGAGTGATGGTTAGCAGAGCCTCTCACCATCTCAGCACCCAAGGGAGACAGGACAACGCAGCCGACTTAACGGGGGAAGCGTGGAATCCTCCCCAATCCCAGGGCTGGGAAATTCTTCAGCCCACATTCCACCTGCAGAGGGTCAGAGGGAGATGACCATTAGGACCTGGTGCAGTACAAATCCAACTAGTGACCTGGTCTGCTGTGCATCGCATGTCACTCTCTGTCTCTCTGCATCACTCATTATCTCTCTCTCCACTCTGCATCTTTTTCTTCCTATCTTTTTGCATTTCTTTCTTTCACTCCCCCTTTCTTTCTCTGCACCTATCTCTTTCTCTTTCTACCTTTTTCTTTTCTCTGCATACGTTTATTCCTCTTTTTCCCTCTATCTCCTTTTCTTTCTCCCTCTCATTCTTTCTCTTCTCTCGCTCACTCCCTATCCCCTTTCTCTCTGCAGGTCTATATTATTGCATATCCATCTATGCCTCTGTCTATAATTTTATTGCATTTATGTATAATTGCAAGTTCGTTCGCTCGTATCTCTCCGTCTATCTATATCTCTCTACCTCTCAATCTATCCATCTCTATCTCCCTCTCTGTTATTTTCCTTTTTGTCACACCGTTCATTCATTTTATTTTTAAATCCCATTCATCCCTCCACCCTCTCCCACTCCCGGGACCCGGAATCGGACCCGCTCCCATTCCTGGGATCCGAACCCACTCCCACTCCCGGGACCTGAACCCTCTCCCGCTCCCAATCCCGGACCCGCTCCCATTCCGGTGAGGGAGCTCCAGCCTCCTCCCTGGGCTCTGTACCCTATCGGACCGCTCGAGTAGAAAATCCCTGCAATTCCCACAACTTCTTATTTACAAAAAAAAAATCTGATCATGAAATTAAACAAATCCTGAACAGAGTCAGGGCTGAAGTTACATCCCCACTGATAGGGAGAGAGAGAGAGAGGGAGAAAAACCAGAGAGAGGGAAGGAGACAGAAGGAGAGGGAGAGAGAGAGAAACACAGAGCAATGGATAGAGAGACCAGACCAGACTCAGAGAGAAACACCGGGGGAGACAGAGAAGGGAAGACAGAAATAGAGGTCGAGAGAGACCCAGAGAGAGATAGAAACACAAAGAGAGTCAGAGAAAAAGAAAGAGATACAGAGGAAGACAGAAAGAAAGGCAGAGAGAGATGGGGAAAGACAGAGAGTGAAAGAATTAGAGACAAAGATGGAGACAGACCCAGATATGCAGAGAGAAAGACACAGACAGAGACCCAGAGTAAGAAAGAGGCAGGGTCCCAAAACCGAGAGAAACACTAAGAGAAAGAAAAACAAGTGAAAGACAAAGAGACAAAGCAAGATATACAGACAGGGAGGGAGCGAGACAGACAGACAGAGAGGGTGATACAGGGAGGGAGAGAGACAGACAGACAGAGAGGGTGATACAGGGAGGGTAAGAGACAGACAGACAGAGAGGGTGATACAGGGAGGGAGACAGACAGACAGACAGAGAGGGTGATACAGGGAGGGAGAGAGACAGACAGACAGAGAGGGTGATACAGGGAGGGAGAGAGAGAGACAGACAGAGAGGGTGATACAGGGAGGGAGAGAGAGAGACAGACAGAGAGGGTGATACAGGGAGGGAGAGAGGCAGACAGACAAAGAGAGTGATACGGGGAGGGTGAGAGACAGACAGACAGACAGAGAGAATGATACAGGGAGGGTGAGAGACAGACAGACAGAGAGAGTGATACAGGGAGGGTGAGAGACAGACAGACAGAGAGAGTGATACAGGGAGGGAGAGAGAGAGACAGACAGAGAGAGTGATACAGGGAGGGTGAGAGACAGACAGACAGAGAGAGTGATACAGGGAGGGTGAGAGACAGACAGACAGAGAGGGTGATACAGGGAGGGTGAGAGACAGACAGACAGAGAGGGTGATACAGGGAGGGTGAGAGACAGACAGAGAGGGTGATACAGGGAGGATGAGAGACAGACAGAGAGGGTGATACAGGGAGGGTGAGAGACAGACAGAGAGGGTGATACAGGGAGGGTGAGAGACAGACAGAGAGGGTGATACAGGGAGGGTGAGAGACAGACAGAGAGGGTGATACAGGGAGGGTGAGAGACAGACAGAGAGGGTGATACAGGGAGGGTGAGAGACAGACAGAGAGGGTGATACAGGGAGGGTGAGAGACAGACAGAGAGGGTGATACAGGGAGGGTGAGAGACAGACAGAGAGGGTGATACAGGGAGGGTGAGAGACAGACAGAGAGGGTGATACAGGGAGGATGAGAGACAGACAGACAGAGAGCGACTTACTGCAAAGCCCAAACTCTGCTCAGTTTCATTGCTGTAACAAATGAAGTAAACAAACTGGAGCAATAATCAGATAGTAAGCAACTGTAATAAAAATAATAGCAATAATCAAACAGCAATGGAATAATTGTAATAAACAAGAATAATAAATAAAGTAACTGATCAAATGATAAACTTTTTGATAAAAGTTAAAATCAAACATCGAAAAAGCAACAAACAAGCAGCAATAATTAAATAGTAAATACCTCAAATCATCTGTGCTGCCATTAATGATAAACTAATCCCTTGTGCTGAAGTAGGAAAGATTGTTTTAACCTTTTATCCAGATTTTAACTGGCTTTGTGCAATAGTTGATCCAGTTTACTGCGTTCACTCTGGGTGGGAACGGGAATCCATTAAAACACTAAACAAACGCCTGGTTTTTTTTTGTGTGAAATTGTCAGTCTGCGAGAATCACGACGGAAAGTGAGTGAAGCAGGACCAGAGTCTCGTACCCCTCACCGATAAGCATCGAGCACTAGCCCAGCTACAGCCTGTCTTGGGAGAGGCAGTCCCTGACTGATAGGTTCCCCACTAACTCACACACAGATTCAGAGAGAGAGAGAGAGGAGAAAGCCACAGTGCAAAGGAAGTGTCTGATTATAAATCCTGGGGAGCAGGTCTGAGCAGGATAGAAGCTGAGGGGGGGGGGACACACACTGTTAAATGGATTGTTTCTCTCATTGGTGAAATGACTGGGGATATACAGACTATTTCTACGAGGTTTTATAAAAGGCAGGTCTTAAATATATAAGGTTACTGCAGCTGTTAACCCTGATCCTATCGACGGGCCTCCCAGTTCCCCCAATTTTAACCCCAATGCCACAAGCACACACACATACAGTCACAGAGACATACAGGCAGTCAGAGATAGCTTTCCACAAACACACACGCAAACAGACATTTACCCCACCCCCGATTTTAACCTAACCCGCCCGGCGGGAACAGGGCGAGCTCGAGTCGGATGCTCATTTTACACCCCACCCGAGTTTACACTCAATTGAAGTCAATACATGCAGACATAGTTATACATATATACAGTCATAGAGAGACTCAGTCACACACGCACACAGACAATCACACACATACACACGTACAGTCTTAAAGAGATACAGTCACACACACACAGTCACACATAAACACAAATATACAGTCATACATTTTTTTTTGTTCATTCATGGGATGTGGGCGTCGTTGGCGAGGCCGGCATTTATTGCCCATCCCTAATTGCCCTTGAGAAGGTGGCGGTGAGCCGCCTTCTTGAACCGCTGCAGTCCGTGTGGTGAAGGTTCTCCCACAGTGCTGTTAAGGAAGGGAGTTCCAGGATTTTGACCCAGCAACGATGAAGGAACGGTGATATATTTCCAAGTCGGGATGGTGTGTGACTTGGAGGGGAACGTGCAGGTGGTGTTGTTCCCATGTGTCTGTTACCCTTGTCCTTCTAGTTGGTAGAGGTCATGGGTTTGTGAGGTGCTGTTGAAGAAGCCTTGGCGAGTTGCTGCAGTGCATCCTGTGGATGGTACACACTGCAGCCACTGTGCGCCGGTGGTGAAGGGAGTGAATGTTTAGGGTGGTGGATGGGGTGCCAATCAAACGGGCTGCTTTGTCCTGGATGGTGTCGAGCTTCTTGAGTGTTGTTGGAGCTGCACTCATCCAGGCAAGTGGAGAGTATTCCATCACACCCCTGACTTATGCCTTGTAGTGGATGATGTGGAGATGCCGGTGATGGACTGGGGTTGACAATTGTAAACAATTTTACAACACCAAGTTATAGTCCAGCAATTTTATTTTAAATTCACAAGCTTTCGGAGGCTACCTCCTTCCTCAGGTGAACGATGTGTAGATGGTGGAAAGGCTTTGGGGAGTCAGGAGGTGAGTCACTCGCCGCAGAATACCCAGCCTCTGACCTGCTTTTGTAGCCACGGTATTTATATGGCTGGTCCAGTTAAGTTTCTGGTCAATGGTGACCCCCAGGATGTTGATGGTGGGGGATTCGGTGATGGTAATGCCGTTGAATGTCAAGGGGAGGTGGTTGGACTCTCTCTTGTTGGAGATAGTCATTGCCTGGCACTTGTCTGGTGCGAATGTTACTTGCCACTTATCAGCCCAAGCCTGGATGTTGTCCAGGTCTTGCTGCATGCGGGCCCGGACTGCTTCATTATCTGAGGGGTTGCGAATGGAACTGAACACTGTGCAACCATCAGCGAACATCCCCATTTCTGACCTTATGATGGAGGGAAGGTCATTGATGAAGCAGCTGAAGATGGTTGGGCCTAGGTCACTGCCCTGAGGAACTCCCACAGCAATGTCCTGGAGCTGAGATGATTGGCCTCCAACAACCACTACCATCTTCCTTTGTGCTCGGTATGACTCCAGCCACTGGAGAGTTTTCCCCCGATTCCCATTGACTTCAATTTTACTAGGGCTCCTTGGTGCCACACTCGATCAAATGCTGCCTTGATGTCAAGGGCAGTCACTCTCACCTCACCTCACATGCACAGACTGACACATTCACAGTCACAATCACACAGTCATACACACAGTCACAGTCATACAGATGTACAGTCTCACACACAGACATACAGTCATAGAGAGATAGTCACACACACACAGAGACACAGTCACACATAAATAGATATACAGTCACACACTTAATCACAGTCATACAGATGTACAGTCTCACACACATGCAGACATACAGTCATAGAGAGATAGTCACACACACACACAGACACAGTCACACATAAATAGATATACAGTCACACACTTAATCACGGTCATACAGATTTACAGTCACACACAGTCACTCATATAGATATACAGTCACACACAAGTCATAGAGAGATAGTCACACACACAGAGACACAGTCACACTTAAATATAAAAATACAGTCACACGCATACACACAATCACAGTCATACAGATACAGAGACACGCACACACATAAAGACATACATACAGTCAGAGAGATGGAGTCACACACACACAGATATACACATATACATATATATATATATATACGGACAATTACACACAGAAATATAGGTGCAGATATACATTCAAGCATACACAGAGACCTCGACACACATTTGTGTGATAAATATTGGCCCCACTCTCAGGTACACACTCGCACACAGAGTCATAGGCACTTTCTGTTATGGACTGGCTGCATGTCAGACCCCACTAGTGGGGAGATGCCTTGGAAAATTTACCCCCACAAAATCGTCTGCAAATGCACATGTGCTCATCTCCACCAGAGACCCCGGGTTTACCCGGCGAGTATCTGAGCCGTACAGACAGGAGGGTCCCAGATTCCATCCCCAGTCTGGTGCTGACCCAGCTGATCTCAGTCAGACCGCTGTAGTGCCACTGTAATTGACCTCGGGCGTTGTGTGTCGGCAGCATCGGGATCAGCTCTGATGCCCCATGCAGTTGAATAGCCCACTGACACTAACTGTCGAGATTGACACAGAAAGACCAGCCACTCGACTGCCACCAGCGCACATGGGGGTGCCACATCCCATGCGGGGCGGGGGTGGGGGGCGCTCATTGTGTAACAAGAGAGGATGGGAAGAAAGTTATCGAGGAAAAATGGCATGCACACACAACAGTGGAGTTCAGACGAGCTTCACAAAATAAGTAGCCTGACACTCCCGGTCCCAGTACCAAGGGAGTACTGCACTGTCGGAGGTGCCGTCTTTCAGATGAGACTTATAAACCGTGGCACCGTCTGCCCTCTCAGGTGGACGTAAAAGGTCCCAGGGTACAATTTCGAAGAAGGGGAGTTCTCCCCGGTGTCTTGGGCCAATATTTATCCCTCAACCAACATCGCTAAAGAAAAACAGATTATCTGGTCGTTATCACATTGCTGTTTGTGGGATCTTGCTGTGCGCAAATTGGCTGCCACGTTTCCTACATTACAACAATGACTACTCTTCAAAAACTACTTCATTGGCTGTAAAGCACTTTGGGACATCCTGAGGTGGTGAAAGACGCTTTAGAAATGCAAGAAATTATTATTATTTTATTGTTATAAACATACAGGCAACAGCTGCCACCTGAGACACCATTAAATGAAAACAGCGACCGCTCCACTGTACAGAAACATGCAAACACCTTATTAAAGAACTAAATAAAACCTTACAGAGATAACACTCACTGACTTCCAGTTACAATCCACATTTATCAATGTCTCAGGCACAGCCAGTCCCAGAAATTAATCTGCTGAGGTCAGCAGAGTTGGGGTATGAATGCATTCGATTAAAGTGTAATACTGCGTCTATGTGTCTGGATTTTTCATTCAGACAGAGACCCTAAGTTTCAATTCAAACATTGCAGTCGCTCCACGGAGTTTCTTTATTACTAAGTATACTCATATTTAAAAATGATGGATTTAGATCACAGTTTACGATCGAAAGCAGAGCGTCTGTTTTATACAACTATAACTTGCATTTATATAGCGCCGTTAACATAGTAAAACGTCCCAAGGCGCTTCGCAGGAGTATAAATCAATCAAAATTTGACACCGAGCCACAAAAGCTTGGACAAAGAGGTGGGTTTTAAGGAGCGTCTTAAAGGAGGAGAGAGAGGTAGAGAGGGGGAGAGGTTTAGGGAGGGAATTTCAGAATTTAGGGCCCAGGCAGCTGAAGGCACGGCCGCCAGTGGTGGGGTGGAAGAAATCAGGGATGTACAAGAGGCCAAAATTGGAGGTATGCAGAGATCTCAGAGGGTTGTAGGGCTGGAGGAGGTTACAGAGCTAGGGAAGGGGCGAGGCTATAACGGGATATGAACACAAGGATGAAAATTTAAAATCGAGGTGTTGCCGGATCGGGAGTCAAGGTAGGTCAGCGAGCGCAGGGGGTGATGGGTGAACGGGACTTGGCGCGAGTTAGGATACGGGCAGCAGAATTTTGGATGAGCTCCCTCTGCAGTGTCCCATCAAACTCCCAGGGCAGGTACAGCATGGGTTAGATACAGAGTAAAGCTCCCTCTGCACTGTCCCATCAAACTCCCGGGGCAGGTACAGCACGGGTTAGATACAGAGTAAAGCTCCCTCTGCACTGTCCCATCAAACACTCCCAGGGCAGGTACAGCATGGGTTAGATACAGAGTAAAGCTCCCTCTACACTGTCCCATCAAACTCCCAGGGCAGGTACAGCATGGGTTAGATACAGAGTAAAGCTCCCTCTACACTGTCCCATCAAACTCCCAGGGCAGGTACAGCATGGGTTAGATACAGAGTAAAGCTCCCTCTACACTGTCCCATCAAACTCCCAGGGCAGGTATAGCACGGGTTGGATACAGAGTAAAGCTCCCTCTACACTGTCCCATCAAACTCCCAGGGCAGGTATAGCACGGGTTGGATACAGAGTAAAGCTCCCTCTACACTGTCCCATCAAACACTCCCAGGGCAGGTACAGCACGGGTTAGATACAGAGTAAAGCTCCCTCTACACTGTCCCATCAAACTCCCAGGGCAGGTACAGTACGGGTTGGATACAGAGTAAAGCTCCCTCTACACTGTCCCATCAAACTCCCAGGGCAGGTACAGCACGGGTTAGATACAGAGTAAAGCTCCCTCTGTACTGTCCCATCAAACACTCCCAGGGCAGGTACAGTACGGGTTAGATACAGAGTAAAGCTCTGGGAAATCAGTGGATGTAGTATATTTGGATTTTCAAAAGGCATTTGACAAGTTGCGAAAGTTGTTACACAAGATAAGGGCTCATGGAGTTGGGGGTAATATATTAGCATGGATAGAGGATTGGGTTAAAAGACAGTAGGAATAACAGGTCATTTTCAGGTTGACAGGCTGTATGTAACTAGTGGGGTGCCGCAAGGATCAGTGCTTGGGCCTCAGCTATTTACAATCTATATTAATGACTTAGATGAAGGAACCGAGCGTAATGTATCCAAGTTTGCTGACGATACAAAGCTTGGTGGGAAAGTAAGCAGTTAGGAGGACACAAAGAGTCTGCAAAGGGATATAGACAGATTAAATGAGTGGGCAAGAAGGTGACAGATGGAGCATAATGTGGGGAAATGTGAGGTTATTCACTTCGGTAGGAAGAATTGAAAAACAGAATAATTTTTAAATGGTGAGAAACTATTCAATGTTGGTGTCCAGAGAGATTTGGGTGTCGTCGTACAAGAAACACAGAAAGTTAACATGCAGGTACAGCAAGCAATTAGGAAAGCAAATGGCATTTTGGCCTTTATTGCAAGGGGGTTGGAGTACAAGAGTAAGGAAGTTTTGTTGCAACTATATAGGGCTTTGGTGAGACCACACCTGGAGTACTGTGTACAGTTTTGGTCTCCTTACCTAAGGAAGGATATACTTGCTTTAGAGGCGGTGCAACAAAGGTTCACTAGATTGATTCCTGGCATGAGAGGGTTGTCCGATGAGGAGAGATTGAGTAGAATGGGCCTATGCTCTCTGAAGTTTAGAAGAATGAGAGGTGATCTCATTGAAACATATAAGATTCTGAGGTGGCTTGACAGGGTAGATGCTGAGAGGCTGTTTCCCCTGGCTAGAGAGTCTAGAACTAGGGAGCATAGTCTCAGGATAAAGGTTCGACCATTTAGGACTGAGATGAGGAGAAATTTCTTCACTCAGAGGATTGTGAATCTTTGGAATTCTCTACCCCAGGTGGCTGTGGACGCTCAGTCGGTGAGTATATTCAAGGCTGAGATCAATAGATTTTTGGACTCTAAGTTAATCAAGGGTTATGGGGATCGGGCGGGAAAGTGGAGTTGAGATTGAAGATCAGCCACGATCTGATTGACTGGCGGAGCAGGCTCGAGGGGCCGTATGGCCTACTCCTGTTATGTTCTCTACACTGACCCATCAAACATGTCTGTGACATATTTCCAATCTGCACACCAGCCATCCTCTGGCCTCTTTGAGTGATGATGTGGAGATGCCGGTGATGGAGTGGGGTGGACAAATGTAAGGAATCTTACATTTACATATAACCTGGTGTTGTAAGACTCTTTGAGTGAGACTGCCAGTAAATGCTGTTGCGCTGTGGACCCAGACCCAGTGCTGATTGGTGGGTAGAGAGATAGAGACTGCCCCCAGACTGATTTCACGTAGGATCTTACAGTCAGCCGAAGGAGATTTAACCCCGATTTTAACTCGGGGCGACTGGCGCACATGAAGCCTTTTCGGGCTCACCAACGTGAGGCCCAGGCCATTTTAACTCCAGGGCGTGATTTAAATTGACCAGCTTTATATCCAATCCCACATCTGTCGGCCCTCCACACTGACCTTTTGAACATCGTTCCCTCCCCTTTCACTCTAACATTGGCAGCAGAATCTTCAACCCACCTCAGGCCCACTCTTTCTGGAACTCCCTCTCCAAACCTTCAACAACCTTCTCAAACCTTGTCTTGTTGAAGTTGTACAAGACATTAGTAAGGCCACACTTGGAATACTGTGTACAGTTCTGGTCACCCTATTATAGAAAGGATATTATTAAACTAGAAAGAGTGCAGAAAAGATTTACTAGGATGCTACCGGGACTTGATGGTTTGACTTATAGGGAGAGGTTGGATAGACTGAGACTTTTTTCCCTGGAGAGTAGGAGGCTTAGGGGTGATCTTATAGAAGTCTATAAAATAATGAGAGGCATAGATAAGGTAGATAGTCAAAATCTTTTCCCAAAGGTAGGGGAGTCTATAACGAGGGGGCATAGATTTAAGGTGAGAGGGGAGAGATACAAAAGGGTCCAGAGGGGCAATTATTTCACTCAAAGGGTGGTGAGTGTCTGGAACGAGCTGCCAGAGGCAGTAGTAGAGGCGGGTACAATTTTGTCTTTTAAAAAGCATTTGGACAGTTACATGGGTAAGATGGATATAGAGGGATATGGGCCAAGTGCAGGCAATTGGGACTAGCTTAGTGGTATAAACTGGGCGACATGGACCTGTTGGGCCGAAGGGCCTGTTTCCATGTTGTGAACTTCTATGATTCTATGATTCTAACCCCGTCTCTTTGCCCAAGCCTTCAGGCGCCTCTCCTAACTCTCCCACCATGACTGGCGTCCATTCCTTTTATCAAATTTTTTCTATCTCCCCCCCCCTCCCAGCCTTGTGAATCGCCTTGATTCAGATCAGCCATGATCCAATTGAATGGTGGAACAGGCTTGAGGGGCTGAATGGCCTCCTGCTGTTCCGATAGTCCTATTTCCTATAGAAACGCAAGCTCCGATTGTGTCTGGAACAAAATGATACTGAGTTATTTTATGACTTGTCCTTCCTCAAACTAAATTTGCCAGACACGTATTTATGAATTAATAAACAATAAACATCCCAGGAAGGATATATTGGCGTTGGAGGGAGTGCAGCGCAGATTCACCAGAACGATACCGGGGCTAAAAGGGTTAAATTATGAGGACAGGTTGCATAAATTCGGCTTGTATTCCTTTGAGTATAGAAGATTAAAGGATGATCTAATTCAGGTGTTTAAGATGATTAAAGGATTTGATAGAGTAGATGGAGAGAAACTATCTCCTCTGGTTGGGGGGAGTCCAGAATGAGGTCGTATAATCTTAAAATTAGAGCTGGGCCGTTCAGGGGTGAAATCAGGAAGCACTTCTTCACACAAAGGGGAGTGGAAATCTGGAACTCTCTCCCCCAAAAGGCTGTGGATCCTGGGGGTCAATTGAAATTTTCAAGACTGAGATCGATAGATATTTGTTGGGTAAGGGCATCGAGGGATATGGGGCAAAGGGGGGTAAATGGAGTTGAGGCGCAGATCAGCCATGATCCAATAGAATGGCGGAACAGGCTCGAGGGGCTGAATGGCCTCCTCCTGTTCCTGTGTAAGACATTGAATCCCCTGTAAAGCATTTAAGTGGAGACTAGGAGAAGGTAAAATGGCTTGAAATGGTATTACTATCAGACAATAGGATTTTAAATCGATTCGTGTACTACCAGCACAGACAGGCAGTTTGATAATCGGGGGTGGGGGGGAGGAGAGAAGGGGGAGGAGGAGGAGGGGGAATGGAACAGCTCCTCAATGAAGCCGAGATGGCAGAGACAGGTTAAAGGGAAGGGCAGGGGATAGGAGGTGGGGAGGGGTACCGCAGAATGAGCGGCAGTGGGAAAAAGGGTTTTTGTGGGGCTTCTCCTGGTCCCATGGGTATCCTTGCAGCAGCTTACCTGCAGCTTATCTACAGCTTACCTGCAGCTTATCTACAGCTTATCTGCAGCTTATCTACAGCTTACCTACAGCTTGCCTGCAGCTTACATTGAATGATACAGCACAAAAGAAGGCCATTGGGCTCATCGTGCCTGTGCTGGCTCTTTGAAAGAGCTATCCAATTAGTCCCACTCTCCCCTGCTCTTTCCCCATAGCTCTGCAAATTTTTCCCCTTCAAGTATTTATCCAATTCTCTTTTGAAAGTTATTATTGAATCTGCTTCCACCGCCCTTTCAGGCAGCGCATTCCAGATCATCACAACTCACGACGTAAATTTTTTTTTCCTCATGTCATCTTTGGTTCTTTTGCCACTCACCTTAAATCTGTGTCCTCTGGTTACTGACCCTCCCTCCAGTGGAAACAGTTTCTCCTTATTTACTCTATCAAGACCCTGCATGATTTTGAACACCTCTATCAAATCTTCCCTAAACTTCTCCGGTCGCTCCACATAACTGAAGTCCCTCATCCCAGGAACCATTCTAGTAAATCTCTTCTGCACCCTCTCTAAGGCCTTGACATCCTTCCTAAAGTCTGGTTTCCAGAATTGAACAGCTGAGGCCTAACCAGTGTTTTATAAAGGTTTAGCATAACTTCCTTGTTTTTGTACTCCATACCTCTATTAATAAAGCCCAGTATCCCATATTTTTAACAGCCTTCTCAACCTGTCCTGCCACCTTCAAAGATTTATGTACATACACCCCCAGGTCTCTCTGTTCCTGCACTCCCTTTAAAATTGCACCATTTAGTTTATATTGCCTCTCCTCATTCTTCCTACCAAAATGTATCACATCACACTTCTCTACAGTTTACCTACAGACCCCCAGGTCACTCAGCTAAGAGCATCAAGGAAGGATTACTGATTCAACCGCTCTGCGTTCAGTTCCAGTCAGCGAGGCTTACTGCAGGACCATATGTATGTCACAGGAACCCAATGTTCATATATTAAGTAGGGTCACACCTGTTTCACACGGGTGTTTCAAATGGCAGCTGGCCGCACGTCAGCGGGAACGGAACGATAAGTTCCGCGCCTCAATTTTCCACGCGTTATCGTCACATTCCCTCCCGGAGTAGGGGACTGTAAATCAGCCTTCCCCACCCCCCCGGCCCCCCGCCCCCAAGTGTGTGAAGGGGTGAGGAAAGGCAAGCATGGCAAACTGGCAGAGCGGAGCAGGCTTCAGCCACCCAGGAGTCTGTCAGAAGACACAAGCAGGTCAAGACACAAGAGTGAAGGCCACTTCATCTGCACAGTGTTGCTCGGGGTGAGGGGATTAGATGAGGCAGTTAACAGTTGAAGAGCTAGCACCAGCACAGATGTGGTGGGCCAAATGGCCACCTTCAGTGCTGTCAATTCTATGGGGACAACATCGTCCTTTGGGTGGTGACACATTCCGGGCAATAGCGAATCGGCACCTTGATTTTAAAATTCTCGTCCTCGTTTTCCAATCCCTCCATGCCCTCGCCCCTCCCTATCTCTGTAACCTCCTCCAGCCCTCCAGCCCTCCGAGATCTCTGCGTCCCTCCAATTCCGGCCTCTTGCACATCCCCGATTTTAATCGCTCCACCATTGGCGGCCGTGCCTTCAGCTGCCTAGGCCCTAAGCTCTGGAATTCCCTCCCTAAACCTCTCCGCATCTCTCTCCTCCTTAAAGTTGCTCCTTAAAACCTACCTCTTTGACCAAGCTTTTGGTCACCTGTCCTAATATCTCCTTATGTGGCTCGGTGCCAAATTCTGTCTGATTTACGCTCCTATGAGGCGCCTTGGGATGTTTTACTACGTTAAAGGCGCTGTATAAATGCAAGTTGTTATTGTTTTACACACTGTCCGACTTCAATGGAAAGGAAATCCAACAGGATGTAAAGTTGGTGGCCGATTCACTGGTGCCCGCATTGCACTAACGCCCAAAACCAATTCCCCCCTCCGATGTCAGCAAGCTCTCAACCAAGGAATGGGGGAGATCAACGGGGGGAAGGGGAACGGTGCGTGATGTAAAACAGGCGGCCGGTTCACTATCACCAACATTGCACTACTGACCAAAGGCCGATTTCACCCCCTCACTCTCTTGGCTCACTCATGAAAAGTGAGCCCCCAATCACCTGGGCAGTTACGCCTCGGGGAGCAGTCAGCACCTACAGGAGAAGTGGAGAGAAAACAGGCCAAATAAAAGAAAGGATGGGCCCAAAACATTGGCTACTCCATGTTTCTGAATGATTTGTTATATTATTTCTGATATTCAGCAGCTTTTGTAAAATATTTTGATCGCCGTTCAGTTTCAGATGCTGACACTGTTTAAATTGGCTTTCAAGAAATCACTGTACAAATTATAGGTTAGAATGTTTTTAGTCTTACACTGCCACTTACTGGCAGGTGTGTGACACTCTCAGTCTCTGTGTGTGTGACACTCTCAGTCTCTTGTGTGACACTGTCAGTCTGTGTGTGTGACACTCTCAGTACCTGTTTGTGTGATACTGTCAGTCTCTGTGTGTGTGACACACAGTCTCTGTGTGACACGGTCTGTCTCTGTGTGTGACCCTGTCAGTCTCTGTGTGTGACTGTCAGTCTCTGTGTGTGTGACACTCTCAGTGCCTGTGTGTGACACTGTCAGTCTCTGTGTGTGACAGTGCCAGAGCCTGTGTGTGACACTGTCAGTCTCTGTGTGACACTCTCAGTGCCTGTGTGTGTGTGACACTGTCAGTCTCTTTGTATGACACTCTCAGTCTCTGTGTGTTTGATGCTGACAATCTGTGTGTGTGTGACACTGTCAGTCTGTGTGTGTGTGTGTGTGTGTGTGCGCGTGTGTGACTGTCTCTGTGTAACTTGCGAATGCTTGCACTTTCCAGCAGGGGTCACTGATAGCGATCTGAAGTGGGAATCCTGCCTGATTAATTCCTCTCCCAGTTGTCGCACCCCGGCTCCCTCTCCGACCGAGACCACCCTGTTCATCACAGCCCAATGACCTCTTGTGTTAGATCAGTCATGGAACATAGGAATATAGGAAACATAGGAACAGGAGAAGGCCATTTAGCCCCTCGAACTTGTTCCGGCATTCAATGAGATCATGGTTGATCTGTGACCTAACTCCATATACCCGCCTTAGCCCCATATCCCTTAATACCTTTTGATGAACAAAAATCTATCAACCTCAGATTTAAAATTAACAATTGAGCTAGCATCAACTGCCGTTTGCGGAAGAGAGTTCCAAACTTCTACCACCCTTTGTGTGTAGAAGTGTTTCCTAACTTCACTCCTGAAAGTCCTGGCTCTGATTGTTAGTCTATGTCCCCTAGTCCTAGAGTCCCCAACCAGCGGAAATAGTTTCTCTCTATCTACCCTATCAGTTCCCCTTAATATCTTGAAAGCTTCGATCAAATCAGACCTCAATCTTCTAAATTCCAGGGAATACAACCCTAGTTTGTGTAATCTCTCCTCGTTATTTAACCCTTGGAGTCCAGGTATCATTCTAGTAAATCTTCGCTGCACTCCCTCCAAGGCCCATATATCCTTCCTAAGGTGCGGTGCCCAGAACTGAACACAGTACTCCAGGTGTGGTCTAACCAGGGCTTTATATAACTGCAGCATAACTTCTACCTCCTTGTATTCTTGATGCCTTAACAAACTTTCTTAGATTCCTTGAACGCATATTGAAGTCAGGAAGCTCCTGCAGTATCACTGCTGGGCCACTTGTTAACAAGTATATCGGCCGTTCCTTCATTGTCGCTGGGTCAAAACCCTGGAACCCCCTAATCTAACAGCACTGTGGGAGCACCTTCACCACACGGACTGCAGCGGTTCAAGAAGGCGGCTCACCACCACCTTCTCAAGGGGCAACGAGGGATAGGCAATAAATGCCGGCCTTGCCAGCAACGCCCACATCCCAAGAATGAATGAGAAAAATTTGGCTGTAAATTTTAACTTTGAAACAGGTGAACTTGTGTCTGTGTATGAACATCAAGCGAGGGCAGTGTCGGACTCAGCTATAACGCGTCACCACACACCAATAGCCCAGCAACGCCCATCGAGGTCACAGCGAGGAGTGACTATTGGATCAAGAACCTTTGTGTTCCCACGTGGTTTCGGGGAACGGGATGAAAAGATTGGAAGGGAAAAAGGGAAGCAAGTATCATAGATCATAGCAGGCACCGCACAGGAGGAGGCCATTCGGCCCATCATGTGTGTCCCGGCTCTTTGAAAGAGCTATCCAATTAGTCCCACTCCCCTGTTCTTTCCACGTAGCCTTGCAAATTTTCTCCCTTCAAGTGTTTATCGAAATTCCCTTTTGAAAGTTACTATTGAATCTGCTTCCACCGCCCTTTCAGGCAGCGCATTCCAGATCATAACAACTCGCTGCATAAAAACATTCTCCTCATCTCCCCCTCTGGTTCTTTTGCCAATCACCTTCAATCTGTGTCCTCTGGTTACCGACCCGTCTGCCAATGGAAACAGTTTCTCCTTATTTACTCTATCATGCATGATTTTGAACACCTCTATCACATCTCCCCTTAACCTTCTCTGCTCTAAGGAGAACAATCCCAGCTTCTTCAGTCTCTCCACATAACTGAAGTCCCTCATCCCTGGTACCATTCTAGTAAATCTCCTCCGCACCCTCTCTAAGGCCTTGACATCCTTCCTAAAATGTGGTGCCCAGAATTGGACACAATGCTCCAGTTGTGACTGAACCAGTGATTTATAAAGGTTCAACATAACATCCTTGCTTTTGCACTCTATGCCTGTACTTCTAAAGCCCAGGATCCCATATGCTTTTTTAACTGCTTTCTCAACCTGACTTGCCACCTTCAAAGATTTGTGCACATATACCCCCAGATCTCTCTGCTTATGTGAAGCGCCTTGGGACATTTTACTACGTTAAAGGCATTATATAAATGCAAGTAATGTGCAGAAAAGATTTACTAGGATGCTACCGGGACTTGATGGTTTGACTTAAAGGGAGAGGTTAGATAGACTGGGACTTTTTTCCCTGGAGAGTAGGAGGTTAAGGGGTGATCTTATAGAAGTCTATAAAATAATGAGGGGCATAGATAAGGTCGATAGTCAAAATCTTTTCCCAAAGGTAGGGGAGTCTATAACGAGGGGGCATAGATTTAAGGTGAGAGGGGAGAGATACAAAAGGGTCCAGAGGGGTAATTTTTTCACTCAAAGGGTGGTGAGTGTCTGGAACGAGCTGCCAGAGGCAGTAGTAGAGGCGGGTACAATTTTGTCTTTTAAAATGCATTTGGACAGTTACATGGGTAAGATGGGTATAGAGGGATATGGGCCAAGTGCAGGCAATTGGGACTAGCTTAATGGTATAAACTGGGCGACATGGACATGTTGGGCCGAAGGGCCTGTTTCCATGTTGTAACTTCTATGATAAGTAGTTGTTGTTGTTGTAGATGGTTATAAAACTATTAAGTTGTAGCTGTCTGAAAGACTAGAGTCGCTCGAGATTGGAATTAGTTTGGAATGATGTCAGTCGCCAAGCTAAAGAGGAGACAAAGATTCCATTACTGTTTTTAGTCTGGGTCGCTGCTGTTAACCATCTTAAATTTCAGGCCGCTGATTTATTTTTATTTTTAATACGATAGATCTTCAGATTGTAGGATTTACTTAACCCCATAACTTCCCACTGAAAGCTCAAATTCCAAAGCTGAGGTTTGAACCTGTTACATCCTGGAAACGCAGACGGACGTTGCCTGCAGTCCCGGTCCGACGCCAATTCCAACATCCCGCGCCGACAGGCAGCCTGTGCGGAGAGCGCGCCTACGGTCAATGACGTCCCTCACAGACCGGGGTGGGGGGGGGGGAGAGAGGGGGGGGGAGAGAAGGATGGGGAGTAGGATGATGGTGGGGAGGAGGAAGAAAGGAGGATGACGGGAGAGGAGGAGGTGGGAAGGAGGATGACAGGAAGAAGGAGGTAGGGAGGAGGATGACGGGAAGGAGGAGGAGGGGAGGAGGATGACAGGGGAGGAGGAGGAGGGGAGGAGGATGACAGGAAGGAGAAGGAGGGAGGAGAAGGAGGGAGGAGAAGGAGGGAGGAGGAGGAGGAGCCACTGAGATTTCAGCGAGGGATGTTCGACTCCTTTTACAGTTGGACGGGAACGCCCGCCCGGATTCTCAGTACACACCCCTGGGGTGTGAGGCTCCACAGTGGGAGCTCAAGCCCATAAAATCACCTATTTTATGTAGACAGTCAGAGCATTCACTGATCAAAGGGTTTTCGTCTTGCTCCTTCTAAAATTGTGCTGCCGGGGGCTTCTGATTTTGAGGTGCTGTCAAAGAAGCCTTGGCGAGTTGCTGCATCCTGTAGATGGTACACACTGCAGCCACGGTGCGCCGGTGGGGGAGGGAGTGAATGTTTAGGGTGGTGGATGGGATGCCGATCAAGTGTACTGCTTTGTCCTGGATGGTGTCGAGCTTCTTGAGTGTTGTTGGAGCTGCACTCATCCAGGCAAGTGGAGAGTATTCCATCACACTCCTGACTTGTGCTTTGTATATCGGTGGAGATGCTTTGGGGAGTCAGGAGGTGAGTCACTCGCTGCAGAATACCCAGCCTCTGACCCGTTCATTTATATGGCTGGTCCAGTTAAGTTTCTGGTCAATCGAAACCCCAGGATGTTGATGGTGGGGGATTCGGCGATGGTAATGCCACTGAATGTCAAGGGGAGGTGGTTAGACACTCTCTTGTTGGAAATGGTCAATGCCTGGCACTTGCTGGCGCAAATGCTACTTGCCACTTATCAGCCCAAGCCTGGATGTTGTCCAGATCTTGCTGCATGCGGGCACGGACTGCTTCATTATCTGAAGAATTGCAAATGGAACTGAACACTGTGCAATCATCAGCGAACAGCCCCACTTCAGACTTTATGATGGAGGGAAGGTCATTGATGAAGCAGCTGAAGATGGTAATATATCAGCTCTGTTGACTTATGGC
The DNA here is from genome assembly GCF_035084215.1 of Heptranchias perlo. NCBI lineage: Eukaryota > Metazoa > Chordata > Chondrichthyes > Hexanchiformes > Hexanchidae > Heptranchias > Heptranchias perlo. Next base: position 5,698,499 of record NC_090337.1, read on the forward strand.
ATCGCGTGAACAGTTTTTCTGCCTTGTACTCCCGCCTCCAACCTACTGACACTAATATTAGGTCCACAATTCAGAAAAAATTCAAACAATTTTAATCATATGTACATTCCAGACATACACATGGGTACATGGATCTTGAGTATTTACAGAAGAGGCTGTGACACTATCCATGTGACACTTTTCATGTGACAGTATCCATGTGACACTAGCCATGTGACAGTATCCATGTGACACTATCCATGTGACATTATCCACGTGACATTATCCACGTGACACTATCCATGTGACACTATCCATGTGACACTATTCATGACAGTATCCATGTGACAATATCCATCCATGTGACAATATCTGTGACATGACACTATCCACATGACAGTATCCATGTGACAATATCCATGTGACAATATCCATGTGACAATATCCATGACAGTATCCATGTGACACTATCCATGTGACACTATACATGTGACACTATCCATGTGACACTATACATGTGACACTATCCACGTGACACTATCCATGTGACACTATCCATGTGACATGATCCACGTGACACTATCCATGTGACACTATTCATGACCGTATCCATGTGACAGTATCCATGTGACAATATCTGTGACATGGCACTATACATGTGACACTATCCACGTGACACTATCCATGTGACACTATCCACGTGACATTATCCACGTGACACTATCCATGTGACACTATTCGTGACAGTATCCATGTGACAGTATCCATGTGACATTATCCATGTGACAATATCTGTGACATGACACTATCCACATGACAGTATCCATGTGACAATATCCATGTGACAATATCCATGTGACAATATCTGTGACATGACACTATCCACATGATAGTATCCATGTGACAATATCCATGTGACAATATCCATGTGACAATATCTGTGACATGACACTATCCATGTGACACTATCCATGTGACACTAACCATGAAGCCCAAGTGAATGGTGAGACGCAGGTGCACTTTCCCATGGTATGAGGGGCACCGGTAGTGTGGCGTGGCTGGGTGGGGGGGTGGTGAAAGTGAGGCACGGGCACAAGGCGGGGGCCGGAATGAGAACCATCGGAGGAGGGAAATGCCAGCGCCTAGGGTTCATGAGCCCGACACTCGGAATGAGGGTCAAGGTGACTCCTTTCCTTAATCCAAGTCACAGCCAACTCTAACCAATCCCAGGGTCCCTTACAGGCCTGTGCTTCCCCCCCTGCCTGAATTCCCTGCACTCACTGATCCAACAGCCCCAAGACATGGCCCCGGGAATATCACGAGTCGCGCTTCCATGCGGTCTGAGATTGGCGGGCAGCGAGCGCCCATCTTCCCTGCCGGTGGAATGGGATTCCCGTTGGGAGGTGCGGAGTCGTTAAAGTGAACCTCTTCACTTCTCCCGTCCCCCCCGCCCCACCAACTCCAGGTATTGTTTATAACAAATCAGCGCACACTTGGGGAGCAATAGTGACTTGAGGGAGTCTTTTGGGGTGAAACTGCGCTGGGTTGCAAATAGAATCATAGAATCATAGAAGTTACAACATGGAAACAGGCCCTTCGGCCCAACATGTCCATGTCGCCCAGTTTATACCACTAAGCTAGTCCCAATTGCCTGCACTTGGCCCATATCCCTCGATACCCATCTTCCCCATGTAACTGTCCAAATGCTTTTTAAAAGACAAAATTGTACCCGCCTCTACTACTGCCTCTGGCAGCTCGTTCCAGACACTCACCACCCTTTGAGTGAAAAAATTGCCCCTCTGGATCCTTTTGTATCTCTCCCCTCTCACCTTAAATCTATGCCCCCTCGTTATAGACTCCCCTACCTTTGGGAAAAGATTTTGACTATCGACCTTATCTATGCCCCTCATTATTTTATAGACTTCTATAAGATCACCCCTTAACCTCCTACTCTCCAGGGAATAAAGTCCCAGTCTGTCTAACCTCTCCCTGTAAGTCAAACCATCAAGTCCCGGTAGCATCCTAGTAAATCTTTTCTGCACTCTTTCTAGTTTAATAATATCCTTTCTATAATAGGGTGACCAGAATTGTACACAGTACTCCAAGTGTGGCCTCACCAATGCCCTGCACAACTTCAACAAGACATCCCAACTCCTGCATTCAATGTTCTGACCAATGAAACCAAGCATGCTGAATGCCTTCTTCACCACCCTATCCACCTGTGACTCCACTTTCAAGGAGCTATGAATCTGTACTCCTAGATCTCTTTGTTCTATAACTCTCCCCAACGCCCTACCATTAACGGAGTAGGTCCTGGCCCGATTCGATCTACCAAAATGCATCACCTCACATTTATCTAAATTAAACTCCATCTGCCATTCATCGGCCCACTGGCCCAATTTATCAAGATCCCGTTGCAATCCTAGATAACCTTCTTCACTGTCCACAATGCCACCAATCTTGGTGTCATCTGCAAACTTACTAACCATGCCTCCTAAATTCTCATCCAAATCATTAATATAAATAACAAATAACAGCGGACCCAGCACCGATCCCTGAGGCACACCGCTGGACACAGGCATCCAGTTTGAAAAACAACCCTCGACAACCACCCTCTGTCTTCTGTCGTCAAGCCAATTTTGTATCCAATTGGCTACCTCACCTTGGATCCCATGAGATTTAACCTTATGTAACAACCTACCATGCGGTACCTTGTCAAATGCTTTGCTGAAGTCCATGTAGACCACGTCTACTGCACAGCCCTCATCTATCTTCTTGGTTACCCCTTCAAAAAACTCAATCAAATTCGTGAGACATGATTTTCCTCTCACAAAACCATGCTGACTGTTCCTAATTAGTCCCTGCCTCTCCAAATGCCTGTAGATTCTGTCCCTCAGAATACCCTCTAACAACTTACCCACTACAGATGTCAGGCTCACTGGTCTGTAGTTCCCAGGCTTTTCCCTGCCGCCCTTCTTAAACAAAGGCACAACATTTGCTACCCTCCAATCTTCAGGCACCTCACCTGTAGCGGTGGATGATTCAAATATCTCTGCTAGGGGACCCGCAATTTCCTCCCTAACCTCCCATAACGTCCTGGGATACATTTCATCAGGTCCCGGAGATTTATCTACCTTGATGCGCGTTAAGACTTCCAGCACCTCCCTCTCTGTAATATGTACACTCCTCAAGACATCACTATTTATTTCCCCAAGTTCCCTAACATCCATGCCTTTCTCAACCGTAAATACCGATGTGAAATATTCATTCAGGATCTCACCCATCTCTTGTGGTTCCGCACATAGATGACCTTGTTGATCCTTAAGAGGCCCTACTCTCTCCCTAGTTACCCTTTTGCCCTTTATGTATTTGTAGAAGCTCTTTGGATTCACCTTTGCCTGATCTGCCAAAGCAATCTCATATCCCCTTTTTGCCCTCCTGATTTCTCTCTTAACTCTACTCCGGCAATCTCTATACTCTTCAAGGGATCCACTTGATCCCAGCTGCCTATGCATGTCATATGCCTCCTTCTTATTTTTGACTAGTGCCTCAATCTCCCGAGTCATCCAAGGTTCCCTACTTCTACCAGCCTTGCCCTTCACTTTATAAGGAATGTGCTTACACTGAACCCTGGTTAACACACTTTTGAAAGCCTCCCACTTACCAGACGTCCCTTTGCCTGCCAACAGACTCTCCCAATCAACTTCTGAAAGTTCCTGTCTAATACCATCAAAATTGGCCTTTCCCCAATTTAGAATTTTAACTTTTGGGCCAGACCTATCCTTCTCCATAGCTATCTTAAAACTAATGGAATTATGATCACTGGTCCCAAAGTGATCCCTCACTAACACTTCTGTCACCTGCCCTTCCTTATTTCCCAAGAGGAGGTCAAGTTTTGCCCCCTCTCTAGTCGGGCCATCCACATACTGAATGAGAAATTCCTCCTGAATACACTCAACAAATTTCTCTCCATCCAAGCCCCTAATGCTATGGCTGTCCCAGTCAATGTTGGGAAAGTTAAAGTCCCCTACTATTACCACCCTATTTTTCTTGCAGCTGTCTGTAATCTCCTTACATATTTGCTCCTCAATTTCCCGTTGACTATTTGGGGGTCTGTAGTACAATCCTATCAAAGTGATCTCTCCCTTCTTATTTTTCAGTTCTACCCATATGGACTCAGTGGGCGAACCCTCGGATATATCCCCTCTCACTACTGCCGTGATGTTCTCCCTAATCAAGAACGCAACTCCCCCTCCTCTCTTACCTCCTGCTCTATCTTTCCTATAGCATCTGTACCCTGGAACATTGAGCTGCCAGTCCTGCCCCTCCCTTAGCCATGTTTCAGTAATAGCTATAACATCCCAGTCCCATGTACCCATCCATGCCCTGAGTTCATCTGCCTTGCCCATCAGACTTCTTGCATTGAAATAAATGCAGTTTAATCTAGTCTTCCCTTGGTCTTTGCCCTGCTTTCTCAGACCATCTGTCCGGTCATGTTCTGTACACTCTCCCTTACTGCCTTTTGTTTCTGTCACCACTTTATTTCCCACTGACTTCCTGCATCGGTTCCCATCCCCCTGCCACATTAGTTTAAACCCTCCCCAACAGCACTGGCAAACACTCCCCCTAGGACATTGGTTCCAGTCCTGCCCAGATGCAGACCGTCCAATTTGTACTGGTCCCACCTCCCCCAGAACCGGTTCCAATGGCCCAGGAATTTGAATCCCTCCCTCTTGCACCATCTCTCAAGCCACGTATTCATCTTAGCTATCCTGTCATTCCTACTCTGACTAGCCCGTGGCACTGGTAGCAATCCTGAGATTACTACCTTTGAGGTCCTACTCTTTAGTTTAACTCCTAACTCCCTAAATTCAGCTTGTAGGACCTCATCCTGTTTTTTACCTATATCGTTGGTGCCTATATGCACCACGACAACTGGCTGTTCACCCTCCCCCTCCAGAATGTCCTGCAGCCGCTCCGAGACATCCTTGACCCTTGCACCAGGGAGGCAACATACCATCCTGGAGTCTCGGTTGCGTCCGCAGAAACGCCTGTCTATTCCCCTTACAATCGAGTCCCCTATCACTATAGCTCTGCCACTCTTTTTCCTGCCCTCCTGTGCAGCAGAGCCAGCCACGGTGCCATGAACCTGGCCACTGCCACCTTCCCCTGGTGAGCCATCTCCGCCAACAGTATCCAAAACGGTATACCTGTTTTGGAGGGAGATGACCGCAGGGGACCCCTGCACTGCCTTCCTACTCTTCCTCTGTCTGTTGGTCACCCATTCACTATCTCCCTCAGTAATTTTTATCTGCGGTGTGACCAACTCACTGAACGTGCTATCCACGACTTTCTCAGCATCGCGGATGCTCCAAAGTGAGTCCATCCGCAGCTCCAGAGCCGTCAAGCGGTCAAACAATAGCTGCAGCTGGACACACTTCCCGCAGGTGAAGGAATCAGGGATACAGGAAGGAGCCCTGAATTCCCACATCCCACAAGAGGAACATGACACGGCGCTGGGATCTCCTGCCATGACTTAACCCTTAAATTAGCTTAAGAACAACTACAATGTCAAGAGAAAAAAAAAGGAAAGAAAAACTACTTACCACTCCCTTTAAGGAGTTTACTCCTTTAAATTGTTCTCAATTTAGAGAATGTTAACTACACTAGGGACCTTGATTCACTAAAAAATAAACGCTACTTCCTATAAGACCTGCAGACCTTCCCTTTCCTTTTACTTCAGTTACTGTAGATAAGGAGAAATACTCACCTGAACCTACTCACCAATCAGGTGCCTCCCCTGTGTCGCGTCCCGATCTGATTCCTGACGTCACTTCGAACTCGGTCGCAGCTCCGCTCGGCTCCTCTCAGCGCTCTGAAATCCCGCCTTTTATCGGACGCTCCCTCCGCTCGGCTCGGCTCCTCTCAGCGCTCTGAAATCCCGCCTTTTATCGGACGCTCCCTCCGCTCGGCTCGGCTCCTCTCAGCGCTCTGAAATCCCGTCTTTTATCGGACGCTCCCTCCGCTCGGCTCAGCTCCTCTCAGCGCTCTGAAATCCCGCCTTTTATCGGACGCTCCCTCCGCTCGGCTCGGCTCCTCTCAGCGCTCTGAAATCCCGCCTTTTATCGGACGCTCCCTCCGCTCGGCTCCTCTCAGCGCTCTGAAATCCCGTCTTTTATCGGACGCTCCCTCCGCTCGGCTCGGCTCCTCTCAGCGCTCTGAAATCCCGCCTTTTATCGGACGCTCCCTCCGCTCGGCTCGGCTCCTCTCAGCGCTCTGAAATCCCGCCTTTTATCGGACGCTCCCTCCGCTCGGCTCCTCTCAGCGCTCTGAAATCCCGTCTTTTATCGGACGCTCCCTCCGCTCGGCTCAGCTCCTCTCAGCGCTCTGAAATCCCGCCTTTTATCGGACGCTCCCTCCGCTCGGCTCGGCTCCTCTCAGCGCTCTGAAATCCCGTCTTTTATCGGACGCTCCCTCCGCTCGGCTCGGCTCCTCTCAGCGCTCTGAAATCCCGCCTTTTATCGGACGCTCCCTCCGCTCGGCTCGGCTCCTCTCAGCTGTTCTCAGCGCTCTGAAATCCCGCCTTTTATCGGACGCTCCCTCCGCTCGGCTCGGCTCCTCTCAGCTGTTCTCAGCGCTCTGAAATCCCGCCTTTTATGGGACGCTCCCTCCGCTCGGCTCGGCTCCTCTCAGCTGTTCTCAGCGCTCTGAAATCCCGCCTTTTATCGGACGCTCCCTCCGCTCGGCTCCTCTCAGCTGTTCTCAGCGCTCTGAAATCCCGCCTTTTATCGGACGCTCCCTCCGCTCCGCTCGGCTCCTCTCAGCGCTCTGAAATCCCGCCTTTTATCGCACGCTCCCTCCGCTCGGCTCGGCTCCTCTCAGCGCTCTGAAATCCCGTCTTTTATCGGACGCTCCCTCCGCTCGGCTCGGCTCCTCTCAGCGCTCTGAAATCCCGCCTTTTATCGGACGCTCCCTCCGCTCGGCTCGGCTCCTCTCAGCGCTCTGAAATCCCGCCTTTTATCGGACGCTCCCTCCGCTCGGCTCGGCTCCTCTCAGCGCTCTGAAATCCCGCCTTTTATCGGACGCTCCCTCCGCTCGGCTCGGCTCCTCTCAGCGCTCTGAAATCCCGCCTTTTATCGGACGCTCCCTCCGCTCGGCTCGGCTCCTCTCAGCGCTCTGAAATCCCGTCTTTTATCGGACGCTCCCTCCGCTCGGCTCGGCTCCTCTCAGCGCTCTGAAATCCCGCCTTTTATCGGACGCTCCCTCCGCTCGGCTCGGCTCCTCTCAGCGCTCTGAAATCCCGCCTTTTATCGGACGCTCCCTCCGCTCGGCTCGGCTCCTCTCAGCTGTTCTCAGCGCTCTGAAATCCCGCCTTTTATCGGACGCTCCCTCCGCTCGGCTCGGCTCCTCTCAGCTGTTCTCAGCGCTCTGAAATCCCGTCTTTTATCGGACGCTCCCTCCGCTCGGCTCGGCTCCTCTCAGCGCTCTGAAATCCCGTCTTTTATCGGACGCTCCCTCCGCTCGGCTCGGCTCCTCTCAGCGCTCTGAAATCCCGCCTTTTATCGGACGCTCCCTCCGCTCGGCTCGGCTCCTCTCAGCGCTCTGAAATCCCGTCTTTTATCGGACGCTCCCTCCGCTCGGCTCCTCTCAGCTGTTCTCAGCGCTCTGAAATCCCGCCTTTTATGGGACGCTCCCTCCGCTCGGCTCGGCTCCTCTCAGCTGTTCTCAGCGCTCTGAAATCCCGCCTTTTATGGGACGCTCCCTCCGCTCGGCTCGGCTCCTCTCAGCGCTCTGAAATCCCGCCTTTTATCGGACGCTCCCTCCGCTCGGCTCGGCTCCTCTCAGCGCTCTGAAATCCCGCCTTTTATCGGACGCTCCCTCCGCTCCGCTCGGCTCCTCTCAGCGCTCTGAAATCCCGCCTTTTATCGGACGCTCCCTCCGCTCGGCTCGGCTCCTCTCAGCGCTCTGAAATCCCGCCTTTTATCGGACGCTCCCTCCGCTCGGCTCGGCTCCTCTCAGCGCTCTGAAATCCCGCCTTTTATCGGACGCTCCCTCCGCTCGGCTCGGCTCCTCTCAGCGCTCTGAAATCCCGCCTTTTATCGGACGCTCCCTCCGCTCATGGTAAAAAGGGTGGGCAGAGGAGGGAGGGGGCTATTTTACCAGCCCCATGGCGCATAGTTAGTGGGGAGGACCCATGAAATGACCCCTCTAAATTCCACTGACAAAGTCTTAGCCCGTCCAAAGTCAATTGAATTTCACCCGAATCTCCATTCCTAATATCACAGGCAACCATTCACCCCCCAATTATGTTAATGACTAGAATTATCACCTCGTTCTTGGGAAACCGTAAGTGCTTTAAGTAAATGTAATGTGTTGCTGTCTTTGCCAAGGTGAGGGATGTCAGTGCTGGTGGAATGGAAGACTTTGGGTTTACTTTGGGTATTGGCGTCAACACCAAGCATTCCCAGGTGAGGTACAGCACGGGTTACATGCAAAGTAAAACTCCTTCTGGTCTGCTCTAACCCACAACCTCACAATTTGCACTGTCTGCCAGCACCTCCCACACCTCTACTGTACTTCTGATGGAGACAGCTAACTCAGAGCCAATTCAAGGGGACTTTACTGCTGTGGGTCCAATGCCAACTTTGAACTCTGGGATCACAAATGGTCAACCTGGCTGCACGCTTGGACCTCTATAGAAGGAGCTGGAATTGAATGCAGATCCGGGAGATGAAGAGGCACTGATACCACCCAGTTCCCTCTACCAGGACGTATCTGGAGCTGGACTCTGCAGTCCTCAGCTCTCTTTTGAATCCTTCTAAGGACTTAGGGATCAGTTTAGTAGCACAGTGTCTTCAATCTGGGAGTGAGAATTTGCAAAGTCACGTTGACCTTCCCCTTGCAGCCTCCTTGCGACCGAGGTCACAAGTGAAATGAGTCCAATGGGCAAGAGCATCCATACATTCTACTGTCGCTGTCGTTGTCTTTCCCCAGCTATCTAACCGATGAGGAACGCTCCAAAAAAACTGGATCCTCCATCCATATCTATCAAACTGACGTTGCTGACAGTCACAATTATTCTGTTGTGGTATTTGAGTTCAAACACCCGCCCTGGTAAATGGAGTGCAGCCCGTACTCCACGTCCTTAGCCCAGCATGCTGTCCTGGTGTTCTTCATTAAGAGGATGGGTTCGGGAGAGGCGGTGGTCTTGTAGATATACTGGACCGTCTGTTTGTTTCTGGAGTGAGACAGTGAGCCGTCTGGACTGGAGTCTCCGGTTTTGCGATGCCGGAAGTAAGTGTGGCCGTAGATGTAATAGTGTCTGGTTTTTGGGGCGATCAGTTTTCCGCCCTTGTAGGCCATGCCGTGAAAAACCGCCAGGCCTCTCTCTGGCTCCCAAGTCTGTTTCTTCTGCCCATAAACTTTTTTTGACATTAGACCTGCAACGTTAATATGGAAAAAGTATGAGCAACAGAGATTTGCGTGGGCCAAAGATCAAACAGCAGAGGTGAGTTCTATTACCCAGGATGGAACAGATAATAATCTTCTCACTCACGAGCTAACCCTTCTCTCCCCTCCAGCCTCCAACCTCTGTTGTAACTTTTCTTAGCCTAGAACTTACTGTTGGTCATATCAACAGCTCAATGCAGATCATTCTCCTGCCTCCTATTTTAAGAGGCATTACTCAGTCTAGCTTAACTGAGTTTGTCAGCCGTGACTCAGTGGGTAGCACCCTTGCCTCTGAGCCATTGAAGGTCGTGGGTTCAAGTCCCACTCTAGAGACTTGAGCACAAAATCCAGGCCGACACTCCCAGTGCCAGTACTGAGGGAGTGCTGCACTGTCAGAGGTGCCGTCTTTCGGTTGAGATGTTAAACCGAGGCCTCGTCTGCCCTCTCAGATGGACGTAAAAGATCCCACGGCCACTATTTCAAAGCAGAGTAGAAGAGTTCATCTCCACTGGACCAATATTTATCTCTCAACCAACATCGCTAAAACAGATTATCTGATTGTTTATCTCATTGTTGTTTGTGGGATCTTGCTGTGCATAAATTGGCTGCTGTCTTTTCTACAACAGTGACTACATTTCAAAAGTACTTCATTGGCTCTAAAGCACTTTGGGACATCCCGAGATCATGAAAGGCGCTATATAAATGCAAGTTCTTTATTTTAGTGACTCTGTTAAACTAAAATGTCCCAAGAATTGGTTAAATGTTCATCTGCTCATAACCCCAACAGTAATTTCCAGGCTGTTATCTCTCCATTTCGTTAATACTATGGTGAGCCCACCTCTGACACAAGACACCTTTGTCCCTCCTATGCCTCAAATACAGCCTCCGACGCACTCTTCCTCATCCCTGTATCTTCTCTTCTGTTTCAATCGAGACTCCTCATACCGCCTCCTACTCTTCACCGCTCACCTCCCGCACTCTTCCCTTTCACCCCCAATCTTTCAAATCCCAAACGTGGTGTCGTTATCCGATCACCACTTCCTGACTTATCTCACCTTCTCTCCTACTCTTTCCAACATGTACTTGTAGGCCTCGGGCCCTGTACCAACCGTACTCGATAAATTCCCATTTATTTTACCACTTTGCTTATGCTCAGGTCTAAGGCTGAAGTCTGGACTTCACTTCCTACTGGCTGAAGAACTCACCACTTTATAGTGTAGACTGGGAGAGAGAAGCAAATATGGCCACCAGTCCCGTTACAGATCTCTCCCTCAGTGTACCTGGTTGCTTCTGTACCCCTTGCATTAAATTGTAACCAAAAAATCAAATCTGGATGCACAATAATACACTACTGGCATAGAACAGCCCAGAAATTCCATGGGATTGTCTTGGGCAGGAGACCCTCCCTGGAGAATATAATACTGACAATGTGTGTGTGTGTGTGTGTGTGTATGTCTGTGTCTCTGAGTGTGTGTGTCTATCGAGGGTTCACCCATCTCCTGCCGTAATTTCAGTGGGAGATTGCTGTAAATTCCCGTGAAACGGTTGTTTACACCAAAGTTACGGTGAGAGGTCAGGGTACCCGATGTTACTGGCGAAGTGCCTCTGAGCGTCTGTAGCTCACCTTCCTTTAGGTTTGAGTTTCTCCTGTAGCCCCCAGTTCGATGAGCTGCTATTTTTTGTACAGTTGGCTGTGCACCAGATCCTGACTGAGTCAGATATGGAAGGAAATGAGACATTTCACCTAAAAGGAGCAGAAAGAATTCACACGTTAGCTCGGAGATAGACCAGTGTCCAATTCATCTCCATCCCTCCCTCTCTCTTCTTCCCACCTTCAATCCCTCATCTCTTTCCTTCCAGTTTCCCCCTCCTTTTCTCCCGAAGACTCCTTGCTGGGTCACAGCTCCACAAGCACTTCCAAAACTTCACCCCAGTGACCATTCTGCACATGCGAACATCGGCAGACTATTCGGCAACAGATGGCGTCACACCCTACCCCAATCCTGTCCTCAACGACATCCACACAATGCACTTTCCAGCAGGGGCCGCTGGATAGTGATCAGGTGCAGGAACCGCGGCTGATTTGCCCTCCCCCCTTGCTGGGGGCCGCCAACTCTGGTTGGACGTATTCCAGGAGGTGTCATCACATGACCTCCAGCCTCCAACCGCCCCGCCCCCACCCCCCCCCCACACTCCCGCCATTGGCCACCTGACACGTCCAAACCCGGGATGCCCCGCCCTCCCCTACAGCCAATCAGAAAGCGAACAGGCTCTTCTTTACCCAATTGGATCATTCTTGACTCTCAAACAGCCTATTTTCCCCGTGTCCGATATTTTTATAACTAATTAATAAAAGCGTTCAAAGGATTTTTTTTTTAAAAACTAGCATTTTTTTAATGCCCCTTTGATTTCTCTCCCAGGTTTTTACTCCCAACAGTGTCCAGGAGATTAACCTTCAATTCCTGGAGACTCCAGGGCAATCCTGGAGGATTGGCAACCCTATCCCCAGCCCAACTCTAGAACATTTTTAATCAGTGCTCTAGTTGAGATCAGATTCAGCACAGATTGGGGGTGGAACCTGGGACTCCCTCTGCAGCAGGGAGGGGTGAAGAACAACATTTTTAAAAATTCATCCTCAGGATGTGCGTGACGCTGGCAAGGCTGGCATTTGATGCCCATCCCTAGTTGTCCCTTGAGAAGGTGGTGGTGAGCCGCCGCCTTCTTGAACCGCTGCAGTCCGTGTGGTGAAGGTTCTCCCATAGTGCTGTTAGGTAGGGAGTTCCAGAATTTTGACCCAGCGACGATGAGGGAACGGCCGATATATTTCCAAGTCGGGATGGTGTGTGACTCGGAGGGGAACTTAGAGGTGATGGTGTTCCCATGCACCTGCTGCCCTTGTCCTTCTAAATGGTGGAGGTCGCGGGTTTGGGAGGTGCTGTCGAAGAAGCCTTGGCGAGTTGCTGCAGTGCATCCTGCGGATGGTACACACTGCAGCCACAGTGTGCCGGTGGTGGAGGGTGTGTCCAATGACAATAGGCTGTAAGATGAAGAAGTGGGCTGAGGTGGTAAGATTACAAAGATGTCCTCATTCACCTGTTGCACCCAATGCTTTAGCTCCAGGCAAAGCTTCAACTCTGGACAAATATTCAGTCGTGGGCCATGTATCTGAGATACTGATACTTCATGGGCTGTAAAGCACTTTGGGACATCCTAAGATTGTGAAAGGCACTATAGCAATGCAAGTTCTTTCTTTCTTAAAGGAACACTCGGCGATGCATTGCTGTAGAAGATCACATGTTACAATCGTTAAGTTCAACTTTCTAGACTGCTTCCTTCTGTTTCACCTTCTGACCTCACCTTACAATCTCACCCCTTTTTTTATATCTTTCTAAGGACATTACTTCATGCACTTTGCATCAGCTCAAAGCCGTTCCAGGCTCTCTGATCATCTGTATTCCGTGGTCCTGAGGCCCAGCAGGAGCTGCTGGTGTTCAGGTTAAGCAAAGCATGGAATGGTGCCCTATTATGAGTGTACTAAATGATAAATGAGTCTCTAGGCATGCATACATTGCGAGAAGGTACAGTGGTGTAGTGGTTATGTTAATGGACCAGTAATCCCAGCAAACGTAATCTCAAATCCCACAACAGCAGTTTGAGAATTTATTCTCGAATCCTTAACGTTTGGATCAATATGCAACATTGGCGTTACTATGGCAATGCTCTTAGAAAGAACTTGCATTTACATAAAGCTTTATCACATTGTCAAGATATCTAAACGCAACTTACATCCAATGAATTAGTTTCTGAAATGTATCCAGTGTAACCAACTGCAGCATCCAATTTGCACTTAGCGAGGTCCCACAAACAGCCAATGTGATAATGACCAGATCGTCTGTTTTTAGGTGTTGGTTGAGGGATAAATATTGGTCAGGACTCCGTGGAGAACGCCCCCTGCTCTTCTTCGAAATAGTGTCATGGGATCTTTTACGTCCACCTCAGAGGGCAGAGAGGGCCTCGGTTTAACGTCTCATCCAAAAGACGGCACCTCCGACAGTGCAGCACTCCCCCAGTACTGCACTGGGAGTGTCAAGTCTCTGGAGTGGGGCTCGAACCCACACCCTTCTTATTCGGAGGCGTGAGCCACGGTTTACGCAATAAACTTGTTAAGTCTTTGACTCCTGGGTCTAGAACTCTTCTGGTTCACAGACAAGGACAGCAGCCTCTGTCTAACCCGACACACAGATTTATTTCCAAACTCACGCACCACAACAGAAGCAGAACTATCAAGTTTAACACTTTTCTAAGGAAGATAGCACAGTCAAAAGATACAAAATGTCCTTACCTTTCACAATTACAGACATGTCCCGTTCATATCGATTGGATATAGTCTGTAAAGGGATTTAACAAAAAAACGTAAGCTTTTAACAATGTATTTTTCCTCCATATGAACCTCTTCGCCTTTAAGATGCTCCTTAAAACCCAGCTCATTTACCAAATTTTTGGTCACCTGTTCAAAAAACTCCACAGGCAGCATCTGTGGAGAAAGTATCAGAGTTGACGTCTCAGGTCGAAAACCTTTCATCAGAACTGGAAGACGTTAAAAGAGTTAACGTTTTTGAGCGAGTACAGAGCCAGGGAAAGGGGGAAATTCCCTTTTGTTCTTTCCTCTTCTCTCTTCCCTTCACTCCATGTGACAGCAAGTTCCACATTCTCACCACTCTGTGTAAAGCAATTTGATCTGTTAGTGGTTATATTATATACATATATATGTAGATATACATATTCATGAACACCATCCAGGACAAAGCAGTCCGCTTGATTGGCAGCACATCCACCACCCTAAACATTCACTCCCTTCACCACCGGTGCACAGTGGCTGCAGTGTGTACCATCCACAGGATGCACTGCAGCAACTCACCAAGGCTTCTTCGACAGCACCTCCCAAACCCACGACCTCTACCACCTAGAAGGACAAGGGCAGAAGGTGCATGGGAACAACACCACCCGCAAGTTCCCCTCTAGTAAAACAAAGCAAAGGGGCTAAAAGGGTTAAGTTATGAGTACAGGTTGCATAGATTAGGTTTGTATTCCCTCGAGTATAGAAGATTAAGGGGTGATCTAATTGAGGTGTTTAAGATGATTAAAGGATTTGACAGGGTAGATAGAGAGAGAAATTATTTCCTCTGGAGGGGGGAGTCCAGCACAAGGGGGCATAACCTTAAAATTAGAGCTGGGCCGTTCAGGGGTGATAAGAACATAAGAAATAGGAGCAGGAGCAGGCCATACGGCCCCTCGAGCCTGCTCCGCCATTCAATCAGATCATGGCTGATCTTCGACCTCAACTCCACTTTCCCACCCGATCCCCATATCCCTTGATTCCCTTAGAGGAAGCACTTCATCACATAAAGGGGAGTGGAAATCTGGAACTCTCTCCCCCAAAAAGCTGTTGAGGCTGGGGGTCGATAGACAATTTCAAAACTGAGATTGATAGATTTTTGTTGGGTGAGGATATTAAGGGTTACAGAACCAAGGTGGGTAGATGGAGTTAAGATACAGATCAGCCCTGATCTAACTGTATGGCGGAACAGGCTCGAAGGGCTGAATGGCCTCCTCCTGTTCCTATGTTCCTATGGTCTTGAATACCACATGCTGTGATTGTATATCTACAATCTACAGACTCTCAAAACCCAGGCCTAGTGGCATCCAGTTGTTACTTTCTGACTTAACTCATCTTCTCTCCTATTATATTAGGTCCTTGTTGGTGTCCTGCACCATGGGCCTTCACAAAAGCAACCCATGTTTACACAGAAACACAGAGCAAAGGTCCATATCTCTGGATCACTGTGCTGGGTCCAATGGTATTTTTTACTGAGTGTCTCGCAAGCAGAGTTTTAAACGTTAGGATGTCTGCTGTTGTTTTGAAGAAGGTGGTGGGTTCAAGTCCCATTCCACAGACTTGAGCCCATAATCCAGGCTGACATTCCCAGTCCAGTACTGAGGGAGTGCTGCACTGTCAGAGGTGACATCTTCCGGATGAGATGTTAAACCAAGGTGGACTTAAAAGATCCCACGGCCACTATTTCGGAGTAGAGCAGGGGAGTTCTCCCCGGTGTCCTGAACCACTATTTATCCCTCAACCAACATCAGTAAAACAGAATACCTGGTCATTATCACATTGTTGTTTGTGGGACTGTGCGGTGAGCAAATTGGCTGCCACGTTTCCTACATTACAACAGTGATTACACTTCAGGAAGTACTTCATTGACAGTAAAATGCTTTGGGATGTCCCGAGGTCATGAAAGGCGCTGTAGAAATGCAAGTTCTTTCTTTGTTTTTGCTATCGACAGGGCAATTCCAGACTACAGCTGCAACTCGGCACCATCTGTGTAGAGCCACAGGTTAGACCCGCTGACCAGGTCTTGACTCATCAGGGCTACCACATCAGAGATCGGGTTTCATAATAAACTTCTCGATCGCTCATCGAAAGAAAGACTTATATTTACATCGCGCCTTTCATGACCTCAGGACGTCTCAAAGCGCTTTACAACCATTGAAGTACTTTTTGAAGTGTAGTCACTGTTGTGATGTAGGCAAGGTGGCAGCCAATTTGTGCACAGCAAGATCCCACAAGCAGCAATGGCCAGATCATCTGTTTTCAGGTGTTGGTTGAAGGATAAATATTGGCCCAGGACACAAAGAACTCAATGTCCCATTAAAGGGGGCTGCCCTCATAAAGGGTGTTGGGCAAACCAAGGCGCTATATAAATGCAAGTTAGTGTTGTTTCTGGCGGATGTGATAAGGGGACTGTATAAGTACAAGTCTGCCTTTCTTAACCATGGGAATCTGTCTTGCGATGGAGCCTCAGGGGTACAGCTTGTGACTGGGACTTTCACACCTGGGACCTGGCCACTGTCAGCCACCCAGGTGTTGGCCTAATTGGCACCACTCGAATATGCGTAGCCTGAGAAAGGCTTTGCTAACCCAGTTCAATAAGGCCCGTGCCTGTTTGCCGGCCTGCCTTAGATTCCACACGTGACGAAAGGCCTAATTTACCATTTAACCCAACGGGTAAGGACAAAAAAAAAAAATCCCTGTGTGTTTACGGTGCTATAAATATCTCTCCAATGGGATGAGCCGAGTCAGGAAATCAAGCAAATCCTTGAGGTCAATGAGAGAGGCGTATTGATACTCTCAAGGGCTCACTTTGGTTGCCTGGCACAGTATAGCACACCACCATAGAACCATAGGACCGGGGGGAGATGTTCCCTCCTGCCACTGCAGTCGAATAGGCCATTGGCACTAACTGTCTAGGCTCACACTTGAGGAATGGCCACAATAAGCAAGGCACCACGGAAGGGTGGGGAGCAATTAAATAGAAGTCCAAAAAGAATAATCTTGAAGCACGAGCAGGATAGAAGTAGGAAGGTGGGTGACAGGCAGCCATCTTTTATTGCCATGGCGCCCATAGGGCTGCCCACTCTGGTTGGACATATTACAACTGCGCCTCCCCCCTCCACCCCTCCCACCATTGGTTCCCGACAAGGCCTTCTCACACCAATCGAAAAGCGAACAGGCTCTTTGTTCCCCGATTGGATGATTCCTGACCATCAATCGAACAGCATTCGTTCCCATCTCCCATATTTATTTATTTAATGCCCCTATCATTTCTCTCCCCCAGGGTTGCTTGCATTAGTGTCCAGGAGATTAATCTTTAATTCCTGGAGACTCCAGGATAATCCCGGGAGGGTTGGCGACCCAAGGCGGCAATAGTTTCGCCTCTTGTAGTCGAAGTGACCCTCTCCTCACGTGGTGAAATACATATCAGCCTTGTCTCAGTGGGTAGCAACTCTTGCCTCTGAGTCAGAAAGGTCGCGGGTTCTGAGCCCCACTCCAGAAACTTGAGCACAAAATCTGGACTGACACTCCCCAGTGCCGGTACTGAGAGAGTGCTGCACTGTCGGTAGATGCCGTCTTTCGGATGAGATTTTAAATCGAGGGCTCCGTCTGCCCTCTCAGGTGGACATCAAAGATTCCCACGGCCACTATTTTGAAGTGTTCCTCCCAGTTGGGGAACACTTCAGCAGTCAAGGACATTCAGCCACCGACCTTCGGGTAAGCATACTCCAAGGCGGCCTTCGAGACACACGACAATGCAAAATCGTCGAGCAGAAATTGATAGCCAAGTTCCGCACCCATGAGGACGACCTCAACCGGGATCTTGGGTTCATGTCACGCTACACGTAACCCCACCAGCGAACAAATGTTATCTGTTTTTAATATAACGGGTCATTTGCTGTCTTCCTTCCGGATGTCTCTATGTCTCTGCCTCTCTCTCCTTTTTTTTGGGGGGGTTTGTATATTCGGTGGCCTTGTAGGTGACACCTCTCTGTCTGCTCACTGTGATTGCCTTGGCAACGGGCAGTAGTCACCAGGCATTGTTCTGTGATTTATAAATGCGAAGGATTCGAAGATTTCATTTCCACAACATTTACCTGAGGAAGGAGGAAGCCTCCAAAAGCTTGTGAAATTTAAAATAAATTTGTTGGACTATAACTTGGTGTTGTAAAATTGTTTACAATTGTCAACTCCAGTCCATCACCGGCATCTCCACATCATTTTGAAGAAGAGCAGGGGAGTTGTCCCCCGTGTCCTGGGCCAATATTTATCCCTCAACCAACTTCACAAAAAAATACAGATTATCTGGTCATGATCACATTGCTATTTGTGGGATCTTGCTGTGCACAAATTGGTCGCTGTGTTCCCTACATTACAACAGTACTTTGTTGGCTATAAAGTGCTTTGGGACGTCCTGAGGCTGCGAAAGGCGCTATATAAATGCAAGTTCTTTCTTCATCCTGCTGAGAGTAGACAAGCACTCTCCAAATTCCCTTGTTTGTATCCTCAACAAAACAAGTAAAACCATCTCTTTGCTTTTCACCCCAGCTCTGCTCAAAGTTAAACAGCTAGCAATTCGCTGAGGAGAACAGGAAGTGACTGGTGGTGAGAATTAAGTGCTGTTGTGTTTTGTCTGTGACTCAGTCTGAACACCCATTAGAATGCTTTTGTAAAGAGCCCAGAATAACCACACACAGTACATTTTCAGTGTTTGGTGAAATTTAGCTGCCACAAGCACTGTTGGTAATTAAGACAGGCTTTATAGAGATGACAGTATTGCTTTTATGCCCAGCTCGTTACAGTCTGAGCAGAATATTTACATAGGATTACACAGAATTTACAGCACTGAAACAGGCCATTCGGCCCAACAGGTCTATCCCGGTGTTTATGCTCCACACGAGCCTCCTCCCTCCCTACTTCATCTCACCCTATCAGCATATCCTTCTATTCCTTTCTCCCTAGTGTACTGATCGAGTTTCCCCTTAAAGTTTAAGTTGCTCTGAATTTATTTCCCCACTTGTCCTTCTCCTGAAGGGGCCCATTTCTTACCGGGTTACAATTTCTTGGAATCAGCTGGACAGTGAGTGTTGCAGGGATATTCAACCGTGGTGGCTTCACGGCTGAATCCGATCCAGACATCACCCAGTGCGCACTTCCAGCTGGGATCATTAGATAGTGCGTTTCTAGAAAAGGGAAGACCGAGGGGTGACCTGATAGAGGTTTTTAAAATTATGAAAGGATTTGATAGGGTAAACCTAGAGAGGATGTTTCCACTTGTGGGGGGGACCAGAACTAGGGGCCATAAATATAAGACAGTCACTAATAAATCCAATAGGGAATTCAGGAGAAACTTCTTTACCCAGAGAGTGGTGAGAATGTGGAACTCACTACCACAAGGAGTAGTTGAGGTGAATAGTGTAGATGCCTTTAAGGGGAAGCTGGATAAACACATGAGGGAGAGAGGGATAGAAGGATATGCTATAGGGTGAGATGAAGAGGAGGCTCATGTGGAGCATAAACACCGGCATGGACCAGTTGGGCCGAATGGCCTGTTTCAGTACTGTTCATTCTATGTAATTCTATGTGAATATCGATTTATCAATTTCCCTCTTCTTTGCAGCTGTTAATCTATTTACAATAAGCAATTCCCGAGACTTGCAAAGATGATATCACCCAGTTTCTGACTTCCTACTCGTCACTGATACATTAATAGATCTTATTGTTTTACCCCTCATCAAAACCTCTCTTGAAGGCAGTGGCTCCTCGCTGGGATGCAATATCATGGGTCGTCGCCTTGATAATGTGGCCATTGTTCACTTGCAAGCTTAAAGCAGTGCATGTCAACCGGCCATTCCACCACAGTGGGCATCACAGCCGAGTCCGATCCTGGTCACCCCGTCAGCAACACGCAGTGAGGCAAATTGGCAGCCGCCCTGCCAGAGCCCTGGGTGGTACTGGAGTCACGTATAGGCCCAGACCGGGTAAGGACGGCAGGTTTCCTTCCCTAAAGGGACATTAGTGAACCAGTTGGGTTTTTACGACAATCCAACAGCTTCATGGTCACTTTTATTCACATCAGATTTTATGTTTTAAACTGAATTCAAATTCTCAAACTGCCCACAGTGGGATTTGAACTCACGTTCTGTGGATTATTAGTCCAGGCGTCTGAATTACAACAGCAACCACTTGCATTTATATCGCGCCTTTAACGTAGTAAAACATCCCAGGGCGCTTCACAGGAGCGATTATCAGACAAAATTTGACACCGAGCCACATAAGGAGATCTTAGGACAGGTGACCAAAAGCTCGGTCAAAGAGGTAGGTTTCAAGGAGCAACTTAAAGGAGGAGAGAGAGAGGGAGAGGTTTAGGGAGGAAATTCCAGAGCTCAGGGCCGAGGCAGCAGAAGGCACGGCTGCCAATGGTGGAGCGATTAAAATCAGGGATGTTTATGCGTAAAGAAACAGTAACTTGTTCAAAAGCAAAATCTGAAATAAAAACAGAAAATGCTGGAGCAGCTCAGCAAGTGAGGCAGCGTCTGTGGAGAGAGAAACAGAGTTAACGTTTCAGGTCGAAGACCCTTCGTCAGAACTGGAAGATGTTAAAGAGTTAAAATTTTTAAGCAAGTACAGAGTCAGAGAAAGAGGGGAGGGAGGGGAGGAAAGAACAAAAGGGAAGGTGATAGGGTGGAGGGCAGGAGTGATTAAATGACAAAAGGGATGATGGTGCGAGGCAGGGAGGGTGGGAATGGGACAGGTAAAGAAACAAGTGATTGATCAGGAGGAGCTGTAAATGGCAGCAGCGGAACCATTCCCAGCACCTGCTGACCGAAAAAAATGGGAGCAGTGGTTATGATCTGAGGTTATTGAAATCAGTGTTGAGTCCGGAAGGTTGTAAAGTGTCTAATCAAAAGATGAGGGGCTGTTGCTCAAGCTCATGTTGAGCTTCATTGGAACAGTGCAGGAGGCCGAGGACAGAGAGGTCAGAGTGGGAGTGGGACGGGGAATTAAAACGGCAAGTGACCGGCAGGACAGGGTCAGGCTTATGGACAGAACGGAGGTGTTCAGCAAAGCGATCACCCAGTCTGTGTTTGGTCTGCCCCAATGTCGAGGAGCAACTTGTTCTTCATAAATAGACCTTATTACTCAGGAGACACACAGGAAATCTCCCCCCTCCCGTCCCCACCCTTCACCATATCTCCATCCCACCTCTCAGAGCTCAGTCAGGCACATGGAGATTGACAGGAGACTGCTACATAGGAACATAGCAACAGGAGGAGGCCATTCAGGCCCTCGAGCCTGTTCCGTCATTCAAATAGATCATGGCTGATCTGTTTTTTAACTCCACCTACCCACCTTGGTTCCGTAACCCTTAATACCCTTACCCAACAAAAATCTATCGATCTCAGTTTTGAAAGCTCCAAATGACCCTCACCAGTTTTTTTGGGGGAGAGAGTTCCAGATTCCCACTCCCCTTCGTGTGAAGAAGTGCTTCCTGACATCACCCCTGAACGGCCTAGCTCAGGGTACGGTAGCAGAGTGGTTATGTTACTGGTACTAGTAATTGAGGAGCCAGGATTAATAATCCAGAGTCATGAGTTCAAATCCCGCCACGGCAGCTGGGGAATTTAAATTCAATTAATTAAATAAAATCTGGAATTAAAATACTAGTATCAGAAATGGTGGCCATGAAACTACCAGATTGTCGTAAAAACCCATCTGGTTCACTAATGTCCTTCAGGGAAGGAAACCTGCTGTCCTTACCCGGTCTGGCCTATATGTGACTCCAGACCCACAGCAATGTGGTTGATTCTTAATTGCCCTCTGAAATGGCCTAGCAAGCCACTCAGTTGTAAAATCTTGCTAAAAAAAGTCATAATAAGAATAAAACCAGACGGACCACCGGACACGACAACGGCAAAACACCAAGCCCAGTCAACCCTGCAAAGTCCTCCTCACTAACATCTGGGGACTTGTGCCAAAATTGGGAGAGCTGTCCCACAGACTCGTCAAGCAGCAGCCTGACATAGCCATACTCACAGAATCATATCTTTCAGCCAATGTCCCAGATTCTGCCATCACCATCCCTGGGTATGTCCTGACCCACCGGCAAGACAGACCGACCAGAGGTGGCGGTACAGTGATATACAGTCAGGAGGGAGTGGCCCTGGGAGTCCTCAACATTGACTCTGGACCGCATGAAATCTCATGGCACAGGTCAAACATGGGCAAGGAAACCTCCTGCTGATTACCATCTACCGCCCTCCCTCAGCTGATGAAACAGTCCTCCTCCATGTTGAACACCAGTTGGAGGAAGCACTGAGGGTAGCAAGGGCACAGAATGTACTCTGGGTGGGGGTCTTCAATGTCCATCACCAAGAGTGGCTCAGTAGCACCACTACTGACCGAGCTGGCCGAGTCCTGAAGGACACAGCTGCCAGACTGGGTCAAAATCCTGGAACTCCCTTCCTAACAGCACTGTGGGAGAACCTTCACCACACGGACTGCAGCAGTTCAAGAAGGCGGCTCACCACCACCTTCTCAAGGGCAATTAGGGATGGGCAATAAATGCCGGCCTCGCCAGCGATGCCCACATCCCATGAACGAATAAAAAAAAATGTTAAGCTTATGCCCCCTTGTTCTGGATTCCCCCACCCACCCCGACCAGAGGAAATAGTCTCTCTGTCTCCCCTATCGAATCCTGAAATCATCATAAAAATCTCACTTACATAACCCCTTAATTTTCTAAACTTGAGGGGAATACAAGCCTAGTCTGTGTAATGGGTCCTCATCATTTAACCTTTTAGCCCCAACAACAAAAAAAAATGATGTAAAATCTTCCTTTGGTCAAGGGTAAACAGTGAAAATTTCCCAAGGATATTATTAGTTTAGATTAATTATTCCTTACCGACACTCACTGAGACACCAGGAGGCAGTGCAGGTTTGGTCGTATATCTGTCATTTGCTTTTCCCCCGTTGAGTTGATTCTGTTTCTGTTTAAAAAAAAATGAAGTGTCCATATCTTGTCCTTTAGAGTGGCTGGAGTCCCACTCTAGTTCAAACGGACCTCAGGTAATCCAGGAAACTTTGCTGCGTTTTTACAACCCAAGACTCTGGATTTTTCAAATCCTTTGTTGCTGCAGACAAACCGATGATAACGAATACGGCAGTGAGATCGGGCGACAAGTCTACCGCACTGAGGGTGGCCTCACGCTCCAGACCAAACCTGGTCAAAGGTCAGTTCCATGAAGGGTTGAATCCAGACAGGTTTCCTGCAGAATAGAATAGGGTGGAGCTGCTTACGCTCCACCTGGGACACTCCAGCCGCTGTGTACCGCACACTAGTCTGTGTATTATCCAGACAGAATTAGACTTTTCATCAAAACATAAAAGACGAGTTAAAGATGAGGAAAGCCCCTCCCTCTGGTACATTAACCCTCCCATCGAAGCCCCTCCCTCTGGGACATTAACTCTCCCATCGAAGCCCCTCCCTCTAGTACATTAACTCACATTGAAGCCCCTCCCTCTGGTACATTAACACTCCCATCATACCCCCTCCCTCTGGTACATTAACTCTCGCATCGAAGCCCCTCCCTCGGGTACATTAACCCTCCCATCAAAGCCCCTCCCTCGGGTACATTAACCCTCCCATCGAACCCCCTCCCTCTGGTACATTAACACTCCCATCAAAGCCCCTCCCTCTGGTACATTAACCCTCCCATCAAAGCCCCTCCCTCTGATACATTAACCCTCCCATCGAAGCCCCTCCCTCTGGTACATTAACCCTCCCATCGAAGCCCCTCCCTCTGGTACATTAACCCTCCCATCAAAGCCCCTCCCTCGGGTACATTAACCCTCCCATCGAACCCCCTCCCTCTGGTACATTAACCCTCCCATCGAACCCCCTCCCTCTGGTACATTAACACTCCCATCGAAGCCCCTCCCTCTGGTACATTAACCCTCCCATCAAAGCCCCTCCCTCTGGTACATTAACCCTCCCATCGAAGCCCCTCCCTCTGGTACATTAACCCTCCCATCAAAGCCCCTCCCTCGGGTACATTAACCCTCCCATCAAAGCCCCTCCCTCTGGTACATTAACCCTCCCATCGAAGCCCCTCCCTCTGGTACATTAACCCTCCCATCAAAGCCCCTCCCTCGGGTACATTAACCCTCCCATCAAAGCCCCTCCCTCTGGTACATTAACCCTCCCATCGAAGCCCCTCCCTCGGGTACATTAACCCTCCCATCAAAGCCCCTCCCTCTGGTACATTAACCCTCCCATCGAAGCCCCTCCCTCTGGTACATTAACCCTCCCATCAAAGCCCCTCCCTCGGGTACATTAACCCTCCCATCGAAGCCCCTCCCTCTGGTACATTAACCCTCCCATCAAAGCCCCTCCCTCTGGTACATTAACCCTCCCATCAAAGCCCCTCCCTCTGGTACATTAACCCTCCAATCGAACCCCCTCCCTCTGGTACATTAACCCTCCAATCGAACCCCCTCCCTCTGGTACATTAACTGTCCCAGCGAAGCCCCTCCCTCTGGTACATTAACCCTCCCATCAAAGCCCCTCCCTCTGGTACATTAACCCTCCCATTGAAGCCCCTCCCTCGGGTACATTAACCCT
Source organism: Heptranchias perlo (assembly GCF_035084215.1). NCBI lineage: Eukaryota > Metazoa > Chordata > Chondrichthyes > Hexanchiformes > Hexanchidae > Heptranchias > Heptranchias perlo. Next base: position 5,722,948 of record NC_090337.1, read on the forward strand.
CCCATCGAAGCCCCTCCCTCTGGTACATTAACCCTCCCATCGAAGCCCCTCCCTCTGGTACATTAACCCTCCCATCGAAGCCCCTCCCTCTGGTACATTAACCCTCCCATTGAAGCCCCTCCCTCTGGTACATTAACCCTCCCATTATGGAATCTAACTGTACTTTAAAGCCCCCCACCCAATGTTTATGTCTGGGTAACTTTGCTCGGTGGATTATTCCAAACACTTATCGCTCGTTCTAAATCTCTTTCACTTTCCATGCACTTTATTTTCTTTCCATCTGCCACCTGCCTGCCCAATTCACAAGTATATTCAAATCCTCCTGCGGCTTATCCTCTTCAGTTTCGGAGTCTACCACCTTCATTAGCGTTGTATCACCTGCAAATCTAGCCACGGTGCTTTTGACTCCTCGCTCCAGAACACTTGTGAAGATATTAAACAGAAGAGGTTCCAAAACAGACCCCAGTGGGACCCCACTGGTAACATCATCCCGGACTGGAGACAATCCCTGTACCCCTACCCTTTGGGTTCGATCAGTCAACCAATCACGTATCCATTGTAAAATATTTCCCCTGATTCCCGCTTTCTTTATTTTCAGTACCAGCCTCACCAGAGGAACGGTATCAAAGGCCTTACTCAAATCCAAGTACACCACACCCACTGCCTCCCCCGCTATCGAGCTGCTTTGTCACACCCTCAAAGAAAACCAGGAAGTTAAGATTTGGTCTCCTGCGCTAATATCACTTTATGTGGTTCGGTACCAAATTTTGTTTGATAATTGCTCCTGTGAAGCCCCTTGGGAACGTTTTTACTTTGTTAAAGGTGTTTCGGTAAGTTATTGTTGGTGTCGGCCTTCCCCGGGCCCTCGAGTTAGGCCCCAGCTCCACGTTTTCTTTTGTCCCCGAGCGTCCGTGCAGCTCGAGGCACTGATGGAAATCCATCGAAAACCTTTGCAGTTAAACAGCTCCTATGTCACGAGGCAGAGAGAGAAGTCGGTGGGGGGGAGGTGGGGGGGAGAGGGAGGGAGGAGGAATGGGAGAACCTTACAAAACAGCACAAGGCTTCCATGTCTGGTTTACATTTTTGACCGTTTCGTGCAGCCCACTCAAACGAAGCAAGGCCAGAAAGCAGACAGTGGGCAACCCAAAGGGACGGCTTCAGGCAGCAGAACAAACCTCTCTGTCCAAAGTTCAGCGACCAGACAGATTTTTCCCACAGCATTCCTAACAAAGGCCAGTCAGAACAAACTGCGGAATTGGAGGCTGCTTTTCTCTATATGTATAGAAAAACTCCACCCAATCTCAAAAGGGGTGAAATAAAAAAAATGTGAATTTTTTCAAGGCGGCTTTTTATTATGGTTTTCCCGCAATGTCCCAGGGTGTTTCACGAGAGGAGTGGGGGTGGGGGGAGGTTGGGTCATGGAATCCAAACAGGAAAGAGAAATGGGGGGTGTTAACTCAAGGCACTCATGAAACAGGTGTGATCCTGAGCGTGCAAAACGTATTAGATCAGAGCACGCGTGTACTTCAATTTAACAGCAGCCACCGAAAACAGGACTTTTTCTATCCGGTTTTTCATTTCTCAAAATTAACAGGCAGCCATCAGCAAGTCCTGGTCCTTCCCACGCTCCAAAAGTCGGACGGGTCGTCTCCCTGCTATCAAACAGCGGTGAACGGGCAATCTGATATTTAAGAGGGGCCACTGTCTTGAAAGAAAGAGAGGGCGAGAAAAAGTGAAAAGGAGAAAGGGAGAGAGAACAAGAGAGAGAAATTAAAAATAAGAGAGAAAGAGTGTGAGAGGGAAAGGGAAAGAAAAAGAAAGTGAGGAATAAGGAGAGAAAGAGAGAGAGACAGAGGGAGAGAGAGAGCAAGAGGGAAGCAAAGAGAGAGAGTGAGAGGGGGAGAGAGAGAGTGAGATAGAGAGGGAAAGAGGGAGAGAGAGAGAAGGAAAGAAAGAGAGAGAGAGAGAGGGAAAGGAAGCGAGTGAGAGAGAGAGAGAAAGGGTCAGAGAGGGAGAGGGAGAGAGAGCTGGAGGCCCCAACTTGCATTTGTTTGACAGTCCAGTACGACCAACATCACGTTAAGGCAAATGAGGCAGCAGGTTACAAGGCAGCAAGATCAACACATCCCGTTTACGCGAGGAGGTTGTTAGACTAACACAGCACATCGCTAAGGAACCTGGAACGTGAACACAAGGAGCAGCTCTTGGAAGGGACGGTCTCAGGCCCAATGACCGGTTCGTGACCCCAAACATCCTCTCTCTTACCACTTGGTGCGGACAGCAGTGCACCTGCCCCTGGCTCCACTGCTCCAGTGAAGAAGCTCCATCACACAACATAACAGCAACTTGCATTTATATAGCGCCTTTAACATAGTAAAACATCCCAAGGCGCTTCACAGGAGCGATTATCAAACTAAATTTGACACCGAGCAACGTAAATGGGATACCGGGTAGGGTAGCATAGTGGTTACATTACTGGACTGGTAATCTAGAGGCCTAAACTAATAATCCAGAGACATGAGTTCAAATCCTGCCACAGCAGCTGGGGAATTTAAATTCAGTTAATTAAATAAAATCTGGAATAAAAAGTTAGTATCAGTAATGGTGACATGAAACTACTGGATTGTTGTAAAAACCCATCTGGTTCACTAATGCCCTTTAGGGAAGGAAACCTGCTGTCCTTACCCAGTCTGGGCCTATATGTGACTCCAGACCCACAGCAATGTGGTTGATTCTTAACTGCCCTCTGAAATGGCCTAGCAAGCCACTCAGTGTATGAAGGTGGCTCACTGCAATTAAGAATGGGCAATAAATGCTGGCCTTGCCAATGATGTCCATAGTCCCATGAATAAATAAAAAAAATATTGGGACATGTGGCCAAAAGCTTGGTCAAAGAGCGTCTTAAAGGAGGAGAAAGAGAGGTTTAGGGAGGGAATTCCAGAGCTTAGGGTCTGGACAACTGAAGGCACCCAATGATGGAGCAATTAAAATCGGGGATGCATAAAGGGCCAGAATTAGAGGAGAGCAGAGATCTCGGAGGGTTGTAGGGCTGGAGGAGGTTACAGAGATAGGGAAGGGGGGGCGAGGGCCATGGAGGGATTTGAAAAACAAGGATGAGAATTTTAAAACCGAGACCTTCCCGGACAGGGAGCCAATGTAGGCCTGCCAGCACAGGGGGTGATGGGAGAACGGGACTCGGTGCGAGTTAGGATACGGGGCAGCTGGATGAACTCAAGTTTACGGAGGGTGGATGGTGGGAGGCCGGCCAGGAGTTTGAGAACCGAGAGCAGACTGGGTGAGCTGATTCAGTCTGAGGCAAATTGGATTTCAGCTGTGTTGCGCCACAAGGCTGGACCACTTCCAAACCTCACTCTCAACCAGAGCAGTTTATTCTGTCTGCCTCTTGAAGAGACAAGGACACTTCCCCCATACAGCGATGGCCACCTCCTCCCAAACCCATATTAGTCTGCAATATGAAGCCATGCCAACCATTTGTTGCAAAACATAGTTCTCTTTGTGGGCTTGTTATTCTAGCTGGTGAAAGCTGTAAGTCATAAAAGTCTGGCTCAGTTCCTGTTGCGTGCTGAGTTAGCTAACCTTGTCTAGGCTGGTCGTAAGGTATTACAATGTACCTAAGTTAGGGAGGGGAGGGGAGGGGAAGGGAGGTAACGTGAAACAAATCAGCCAGGATCCCTGCTGAAACGAGCGTCTAACTGTGTGTTGATGTTGGGGTGAATGCAGGATCACACCCCCTCCTCCAGTCAAGATGCCAGACAATCTTTAGGATCCAGATCCCTGGTTTGTTTCATCGGAACTGGAGGAGGCCATTCAGCCCATCGAGCCTGTTCCGCCATGCAGTCCGATCATGGCTGATCTGTACCTCAACTCCATTTACCCGCCTTTGCTCCATATCCCTCGATACCCTTACCCAACAATAAATCTATCGCTCAGTCTTGAAAGCTCCAATTGACCCTCAGCATCCACAGCCTTTTGGGAGAGAAAGTTCCAGATTTCCACTACCCTTTGTGCGAAGAAGTGCTTCCTGATTTGACCCCTGAACGGCCTGGCTCTAATTTTAAGGTTATGCCCCCTTGTTCTGGACTCCATCCCACCAGAGGAAATAGTTTCTCTCTATCTACCCTATCGAATCCTTTCATTATCTTAAACACCTCGATTAGATCACCCCTTAATCTTCTATATTCGAGGGAATACAAGCCCAGTCTATGCAACCCGTCCTCGTAATTTAACCCTTTTAGCCCCAGTATCATTCTGGTCAATCTGCGCTGCACCCCCTCCAAGGCCAATACATCCTTCCTGAGGTACGGCGCCCAGAACTGAACGCAGTCCCTAACCTACGGACACTGAGGCCGACCGTAGCTCCCCAACATCTGGCCCTCCGCTTGATAATCCCCTCCGCTTCCACTGCCTCCCAGAGTTGGCTGTTCCATGCGTCCACCCCCTCCCTCTGTTAAAGCGCCTCTTAACTGTGGATTCGCCTTTATTTAGATTTGTGGTTGGGATCAGATCAGCCATGATCTTATTGAATGGCGGAGCAGGCTCGAGGGGCCGATTGGCCTACTCCTGCTCCAATTTCTTATGTTCTTATGTTCTTATCCCATCTAAAGCCTGAATCCTTGTCCCCTTGTCCTAGATTTGAGGTACCGATCAGCCATGATTTAATCAAACGGTGGAACAGGCTCAAGGGGCTGAATGGCCTCCTCCTGTTCCTTTGTACTCCCTATGCCTAAGTCCCTCATTTATAATTCCAGGTTGAAAATATAGGCCGAAAAGACAGCTGGCTGTAAATGAAGGAAATTTCCCTGTATCGTGCTGATGAACACGAAGAAAAGCTTCATTCAATTCTACAATCAACCACTTCTTCAATCTATTCAATGGGGAATCTTTCTGTTTTCTGGAGGAAATCACCTCAGGTTCCTTTTTACAACAGAAAATTAAATGAGGTTTGTGTGTGTGTGTGTGTGTGTGTGTGAGACGTATACAGTGAGGGAGCATTGGACGCACATTTCATGGGTCGTGGTCCCTGACAAGACGATCGTGAAGATCCCTTGACAGAAGCAATGGAGGAGTCTAGGGGAGAAGGTATGGCAGTGATGGGCCTAGTGTGTACTACAGCTCCAGGCTTTGGTGGGAGTTTCAGGCCTGGACTGCTCTGCTTCATCCCCCTCCCCCCACCCACGGGGGAGGAGAGATGGGGGGGGGTGATAGGCTCCTGGCTGTACTGCGTTCCCGTTGGGGGAGGGAGGTGTAGGAATGACAAGGCCTCTCAGCTCTGGTGGGAGCAACAGTCCCCTACACTATGCTATTGTAGCAGCTGGGGGGGGTAAACTGTTGGAACACTAGTTTGTGCTGCCCTATCAGCTCTTTGGGAGTGACAGGCCTCAGACTGTTGCCCTTGACGTTGGGAGGGAAAACTTTTTTAATGGGGCTGGATTGTAGAAAGTTCTGAAAAATTAGCTGAAGACCAACATGCAAATACTTGCAATCTAGGTGTCAGCCATGGCTCAGTGGGCAGCACTCTCTCTGAGTCAGAAGGTTGTGGGTTCAAGTCCAACTCCAGAGACTTGAGTCTATAATCCAGGCCGACATTCCCAGTGCCAGTACTGAGGGAGTGCTGCACTGTCGGAGGTGCTGTCTTTTGGATGAGACGTTAAGCCGAGGCCCTGTCTGCGCCCTCGAGTGGACATAAAAGATCCCATGGCACTATTTCAAAGAAGAGCAGAGGAGTTCTTCCTGGCCAATATTTATCCCTCAACCAACATCACTAAAACAGATTATCTGGTCATTATCTCATTGCTGTTTGTGGGATCTTGCTGTGCACAAATTGATTGCCATGTTTCCTACATTACAACTACACTTCAGAAAGTTCTTCATTGACTGTGAAGCGCTTTGGAAAGTCCTGAAGTCAGTGCCACCTCATGTACCTCCCTCACCAAGACTTCTTCGACAGCTTCTCTCAAACCCACGACCTCCACCACCTAGAAGGACAAGGGCAGCAGGTGGAATTGGAACACTATCACCTCCACGTTCCCCTCTGAGTCACCCACCATCCTGAATTGGACTTATAGAGAAACATAGAAAGTAGGAGCAGAGTTCAGCCCTTCAAGCCTGCTCCGCCATTCAATATGATCATGGCTGATCATCTATCTCAATACCATATTCCCGCTCTCTCCCCATACCCCTTAATGCCTTTTGTGTCTAGAAATCTATCTAGCTCCTTCTTAAATATATTCAGTGACTTGGCCTCCACAGCCTCCTGTGGTAGAGAATTCCACAGGTTCACCACCCTCTGAGTGAAGAAATTTCTCCTCATCTCAGTCCTAAATGTCCTACTCCGTATCCTGAGACTGTGACCCCTCGTTCTGGACCCCCCAGCCAGGGGAAACATCCTCCCTGCATCCAGTCTGTCTAGCCCTGTCGGGATAGACAGACTGGATGCGGAGAGGATATCCAAGGATATATTGGCCGGTCCTCCTTCGTCGCTGGGTCAAAATCCTGGAAACCCCAACCTAACAGCACTGTGGGAGAACCTTCACCACACGGACTGCAGTGGTTCAAGAAGGCGGCTCACCACCACCTTCTCAAGGGGCAACTAGGGATGGGCAATAAATGTCGGCCTTGCCAGCGACGCCCACATCCCGAGAATGAATAAAAGAAAATGCCCTCTCTGATCGCTATTAATGTTATCTCCTGGAACTTGCAGGTTCTATGCCTGGTCTATTTTATAACTGATCTCAGTCAAGGCCGTGGTACTGATGCTACAATTCATAGAATCATAGAAAGGTTACAGCATAGACGGAGGCCATTCCGCCCATCGAGTCCGTGCCAGCTCTCTGCAAGAGCAATTCAGCTCGTCCCACTCCACCGCCCTATCCCTGTAGCCCTGCAAATTTTTTCCTTTCAAGTACTTATCCAGTTGCCTTTTGAGGAAGGGATTCAGCTCAGTAAGCCTGGGTCCAAGGAGGAAAAAAAAATAGCCAGGAGACAAAATCACATCCAACACCAATCCTGCCCTCAATCCGACGCACAGGTATACACACTCAGGACAAGGGCGTTTCAATAATGATGAGGAGAGCCCAGGTAGAGTGGCCATCTCTGAATTGGATTTATTCCTGGAGGCTTCATCACATGACCTCTCCCCTCCAACCGCCTCACCGCCCCCCTCCCCATGCTCCCGCCATTGGTCGCCAGACATGCCAATCCTCGCCGCGCACCCCATTTTCACACCAATCGGGAAGCGAGCGGAATCTCCGTTACCCGATTGGATGATTCTTGACCTTCAGTCAAACAGACGGGTTTTCTTTTCCCTCTCTGATATTTTTATAACTTAATAAATGAAAGTGTTCAAAGAAAATGAAAACAAAACACAATTTTTTTTAATGCCCTTGTGGTTTTTCTCCTTGAGTTTTGCTCGCAGCAGTGTCCTGGAGATTAATCTTCAATTCATGGAGATTCCAGGACAGCCCAAAGCAGCGGGGAGTGACAGCACCCCGTTCCCACAGGCCCGTTATCAAGCCTAGGACTTTGCTGGTGTACGCAGCCCGGTTGACTCAATGAAACATCAGGGAACTTCTGTCAAATTGGCTCCCTAAATGGGCACAGGCCACAAAAGTTCAGAGTGTTTCCTTGTTTGCATTCGAATGAATTTGACAGAATTCAAACTTTTTTTCCCCCAGTTGTTTATATCATTCTACAAGGAAATTAAAAGAAAATAGGGAATGCCCTTGAACTGATCCCCTGCCAGGATCGGACACTGTTGGAGGAGCTGCAGGCTCCAATATACCAGCTCAACCCTAAAACTTCATTTTATTCCCCCAACCCTGCAAATTTTAACCAAATCATGTCTGCACCCATCGAATCCGAAAGGTACAACCTTTCAAATACCCATGGGGTTACTGCTGGCGATTTACGCCTTCTCCTTTTATTGCCATGAGCTGCAACAGGTAAAAAAGAAAGACTAGTATTTAGGAACTTCAGGAACAGGGGGAGGCCATTCAGCCCCTCGAGCCTGTTCTGCCATTCAATTAGATCATGGCTGATCTGTATCACAACTCCATTTACCCGCCTTGGTTCCGTAACCCATAATACCCTTACCTAACAAAAATCTATAAATCTCAATTTTGAAATTTTCAATTGACCCCCAGCCTCAACAGCTTTTTTGGGGGAGAGAGTTCCAGATTTCCCACTACCCTTTGTGTGAAGAAATGCTTCCTGACATCACCCCTGAACGGCCTGGCTCTAATTTTAAGGTTATGCCCCCCTTGTTCTGGACTCCCCCCACCAGAGGAAATAGTTTCTCTCTATCTACCCTATCAAATCCTTTAATCATCTTAAACGCCTCAATTAGATCACCCCCTTAATCTTCTACACTCGAGGGAATACAAGCCCAGTCTATGCAACCTGTCCTCATAGTTTATGCAGCGACTTTCACGGCCTCAGGACGCCCCAAAGCGCTTTACAGCCAATGAAGTTCTTTTTGAAGTGTAGTCACTGTTGTAATGTAGGAAATAGGGCAGCCAATTTGCGCACAGCAAGATCCCACAAACAGCAATGTGATAATGACCAGATAATCTGTTTTTAGTGATGTTGGTTGAGGGAATAAATAATGGCCCCAGGACACCAGGGAGAACTCCCCTGCTCTTCTTCAAAATAGTGGCCGTGGGATCTTTTATGTCCACCTGAGAGGGCAGACAGGGCCTCAGTTTAACATCTCATCTGAAAGACAGAGAGCACCGCTGACAGTGCAGCACTCCCTCAGTACTGGCACTGGGAGGGTCAGCCTGGATTTTGTGCTCAAGTCTCTGGAAGTGGGACTTGAACCCACAACCTTCTGACTCAGAGTCAAGAACATTACCCACTGAACCACAGCTGACACATTGACACTGCTACCGTGTAATGTCGACTTTTGCAGAAATCGGGAGTCTACTTTGTGTTTTGCCGGTGCAGTGATCTGTACAGCTGTTTAACACACACACGGAATGTAGCAGCCCCTCACAACAGATTCTCTGGTCCTGATCTCATTGCTGCTGTGGGTCCTCGCTCTGCGCTAAATTCTTTCTTCTCTCTCCAGATACACATCCAGTTGCCTCTTGACCCCAGAGATATTGCCCACTTCAATGTCCTTCCCTGGTGACTAAATCCACCACTCTATTACCCTTTGATTGAAAAACATCCCCCCCCACCACCCTGCTTACCCTCCTTAGGAATATAAGAGAAAGGCCCATTCATTCCCACCCAACCTCATGCATCATCCCCCCCACACACACCCGACCCCACTCTCCCTCGCCCCTCCCTCCATCTTTCTTGGCATCGGCACAAGTTGAAAGATTGCCCCCCTTCAAATTCAAAACTTGCAGCATCATCTTGTGTCCGGTTACACACCAGCCTGGTGAGGGTTGAACTGCCTCTGGTAGTGAATGGATGTTACCTTCACACACCTTGTTTAGCCCTTAAAGATAATGCACAAAGACAGCCTGCTTAAAAAAAAACCACAGCCCAACGCTCACCCCACACAGCTAGCGAGCAAAATCCACCTCATCGGTCTCATGTTCGCTCCCCGCTCAAAATAACAGTTAATCCAACAGGAGGTGAAAGGAGACAAGAGCTGTGGGGGAGAGATCCCATACACACAACTACCCAAAAACACATCCTCCCTCTTCCTCACAAGACCCAACTGAGCAACAGCCCCCTCCTCCCAACAAGAAATTTGCTAAGTTTAGAATTGCCTGGAAATAAAAGAACAAAATATGTGTTGACAGTCCATTTAAGGGCGGGAAAATTGCCTCGGGTTGTGTTTTGTTTGCAAGCTGGAATCTTTCCAACGTTTCAAAAGTTAGCTCAAGATCTGGGAGTAGCCATGATGTGGAGATGCCGGTGATGGACTGGGGTGGACAAATGTAAGGAGTCTTACAACACCAGGTTATAGTCCAACAGCTTTATTTGAAATCACAAGCTTTCGGAGGCTTCCTCCTTCGTCAGGTGAGTGAGTGAAGGGTTCCATAAAGGTACAGCATATATAGTCAGAGAACAATGCCTGGTGATTACAGATAATCTTTCCAACTGCCCGTTATCAAGGCAATCAAAGGAGTTGAATAGTGTTCAGACAGAGAAACATTACATACAAGACTACTGAATACACAAACGGTCAGAACACAAAGACAGAGAGAGAGAGAGAGAGACAACCGAAAGGCAGAGAAAGAGAGAGAATGACCAGTTGTATTAAAAACAGATAACTTTTTTTCGCTGGTGGGGTTACATATAGCGTGACATGAACCCAAGATCCCGGTTGAGGTCGTCCTCATGGGTGCGGAACTTGGCTATCAATTTCTGCTCGACGATTTTGTGTTCTGACCGTTTGTGTATTCAGTAGTCTTGCATGTAATGTTTCTCTGTCTGAACACTATTCAACTCCTTTGATTGCCTTGATAACGGGCAGTTGGAAAGATTATCTGTAATCACCAGGCATTGTTCTCTGACTATATATGCTGTGCCTTTATGGAATCCCACACTCACTTGACGAAGGAGCAAAGCTCCGAAAGCTTGTGATTTCAAATAAAGCTGTTGGATTATAACCTGGTGTTGTCAGACTCCTTATAAGATCTGGGAGATAGGCTGGGCTCCAGTGATGAAGGACAAGACGCGGTACACCTGGGGGACATTTCCACCTTTCCCTGAGCAGTTTTTTTTTTGACCCTTAATTTCATGCAGTTTGGGAGATTGACACGGATTGGTTTCCGTGTCCCTTTTTCACACTGCGACAACACACAAAACCGGTCTGAAAACCAAGTGAGCAACAACAGAGTCTAAACATCGCAATTAAATATCTCGCTCCCATTCCCAAACACGCTATTAGAATTTTTTTTAGAGGTTTGCAAATGCTTTTTTATTTCGCATTTTAAAAAATGGGTAACTTTTCTTGCATTTTATAAAAATGCACATTTTTTTGTATTTAAAAATGCATTTCTTTTGCCTCTAAAAAACGCATAACTTTTTTTTGCACTGCAATTCTTATATTAATGAGGGTTCCATTAAATTAAATAAAACGAAGCTGAATTTGACGCTGAGCAACTTTTAGAGAAGCCAACAGGAACAGGGAAGAGATTCGGGATAAATCAGTTTGCCCCCTCCCTGCTTTAACTCGCTGGAAAAGTATAAGGAAGTGACAGCGATACAGAGACACTGCAGTAAGAGCAGAGAGCCGAGCACATTAACTGAGTCTCTGGGCAGTAATCGAACTGTTCACAGTGCCCATGCAGTCAATGCTTATTTGAGACTCTTCTGCGCTGGTGCTTCTGTTTTCAGAGAGGCGTTTCTTTTTAGGCAGCTGAAACTTGGAGGAGAAGTTACAATAAACTGCAAAATTCCCCTTTTGGTCCCTGCTCAATGCATCAGTTTCTATTCCCGAGATAAACCTCCTCTTCCTTTTCACCGTGAGAGATTTCTGTTAATCTGCAACTGGGCAGTTGTCTTATTTTCCTTCCAGTTTGTGTAATCCAATTCAACAGGAGTACAGTGGTTATGCTACTGGGCTAGAAATCCTTAAATTAAATCCCATTGTGATATTGAAGTCAATAAATCTGGTCACTAGAAGCTGGTGCACAGGTACAAACAAATATTTAAAAGGCTATTGGGGGCTAGGAACAGGAGGAGGCCATTCAGCCCCTCGAGCCTGTTCCGCCATTTTATTAGATCATGGCAGATCTTACATTGAGTCTACAGCACAGAAACAGGCCATTTGGCCCAACTGGTCTATGCTGGTGTTTATGCTCCACTTGAGCCTCCTCCCACCCCTCTTCATCTCACCCTGCCAGTATATCCTCCATTCTTTTCTCCCTCATGTGTTTATCTAGCTTCTCCTTAAATGCCTCTATTCGCCTCAACTATTCCTTGTGGTAGCGAGTTCCACATTCTCACCACTCTCTGGGTAAAGAAGTTTCTCCTGAATTCCCTATTGGATTTATTAGTGACTATCTTATATTTATGACATCTAGTTTTGGCCTCCCCCACAACTGCACCTCAACTCCATTTAACCTCCTTTGCCCCATATCCCTCGATACCCTTACCCAACAAAAATCTATTGATCTCAGTCTTGAAAGCTCCAATTGACCCCCAGCATCCACAGCTTTTTGGGGGAGAGAGTTCCAGATTTCCACTCCCCTTTGTGTGAAGAAGTGCTTCCTGACATCACCCCTGAACGGCCTAGCTCTAATTTTAAGGTTATGCCCCCTTGTTCTGGACTCCCCCCACCAGAGGGAATAATGGGGGTAAAATTAATCTTTGACAGTCGGGCAAAACAGGCAACTGTGAATCGACAGCTCCGTTTCGACTCCGCCCAAATCTTCTTTTCATTGAAGTCAATGGAAAAGAAAATCGGGGTGGGGCATAAAACGGGCTGTCGATTGGCTGTCCCCCAATTCTGCTACAGTTCACGGTCACACCTACCTCCAGTTTCACTGTATATATCGAATCCCTTTATCACTAAACACCTCGTTACCTCAACCGTCTAAACTCAAGGGGATACAAACCAAGTTTTTGCAACTTGTCCTCATAATTTAACCCCTTTTAGCCCCGGTATCATTCTGGTGAATCTGCGCTGCACCCCCTCCAAGGCCAGTTAATCCTTCCTGAGGTGCGGTGCCCAGAACTGAACGCAGTGTCTCCAGATGGGGTCTGACCGAGGCTCTGTACAACTGAAGCATAACTTCCTCCTCTTTCAGTTCCAGCCCTCTCGAGATAAAGGCCAACATTCCATTAATCTTCTTGATTACTTTTTGTACCCGTCCACCAGCTTTTAGTGATTTGTGTCCCAAATCCCTTAGCTCCACCATTAAGAAAATATTCTGATTTGTCTTTCTCAGATTCAAAATGGATGACCTTGCACTTCCCCACGTTGAACTCCATCTGCCACAGTTTTGACCACTGTCCCTTTGTAACTTCCTGCTCCCGTCCACACAACTTACTGTGCCTCCTAACTTAGTATCATCTGCAGACTTGAATACACAGCTCTCTGTTCCTTCATCCAAGTCATTAATATATATAGTGAAAAGCTGAGGGCCCAGTACAGGTCCCTGGGGTACACCAATTGGCACATCCTGCCAATCAGAGCACAAACTTGTTATTAAGTTTTCTCCTACCTCACAACACACGTCTCAAGGATACCTCCAAATGCCTGGTCCATATAGAGAATATCAAATGCCTGGTCCATACAGAGAATATCAAATGCCTGGTCCATATAGAGAATATCAAATGCCTGGTCCATTTAGAGAATATCCATCAACTCTCCCCTATCCGCCAGGCTAGTGACATCCTCAAAGAATTCAACTAAATTAGTCAGACATGACCAACCCTTCACAAACCCTCAATTGATACCTGTCCAAGTGCTCAGTCACTCTGTTTCTCATGATAGATTCCAGTAACTTCTCCACAACAGATGTTAAAACTGAAAGGTCTATAGTTTCCTGGTTTCTCCCTCCCTCCCTTCTTAAACAATGGAGTGACATTTGCAATTTTCCAATCCAAAAGGCACAATTTCTGAAAAAGAGAGCTTTGGAAAATTACGACTAACACATCTGAATTTGTGTTTCCAGCTCACTTGTTTCATTCCTCATGCTGCGAGCAATCATGTAGAGATCGCATATCCGGGTAACTGTCCCCACCCTGACCATATACCCCGAAGGTGCGTTTCTCACACTTTTTGACCTATCACACTTTTAAGGGTCTAGACGGAGTAGATAGAGGGAAACTGTCCCCATTGACAGAACGGTCGAGAACCAGAGGACACAGATTTAAGGTGATTGGCAAAAGAACCAAAGGCGACATGAAGAAAAACTTTTTTACGCAGCGAGTGGTTAGGATCTGGAATGCGCTGCCCGAGGGGGTGGTGGAGGCAGATTCAATCATGGCCTTCAAAAAGGAACTGGATAAGTACTTGAAAGGAAAAAAATTGCAGGGCTACGGGGATAGGGCAGGGGAGTGGGTCTAGCTGGATTGCTCTTGCGTAGAGCCGGCGCAGACTCGATGGGCCGAATGGCCTCCTTCTGTGCTGTAACCTTTCTATGATTCTATAATTGCTGATGTTCTGTACATTGCTATACTGGCAAATTAATATGTTTTTATTTTTTATCATTCCTATTTTATTGTTAACAGATATTTTCTTAGTACTTCCTGTAACCTTTTCTGTTCCCGGAGTAATTGTATTATCTGTATCTCTTTTTGAACTCTGACCTTTGCTCTTATTCCCTCTTTATTTTAATCTGTAAGTAATTGTTCCTTCCACCCAGACCCTTTCCTCGCTTTATTGGTTTAAAGTCCTTTTCACAGCCCCATTTATCATTTGTACCAGGTCCTTGGACCCAGCCTGGTTCAGGTGGAGCTCGTCCCAGCGGTACACCTCCCTCCTGTCCCAGTACTGGTGCCAGTGTCCCATGAAATGGAACCCCTCTTTCCCACACCAGTCTTTCAGCCACACATTCCCCTTCCTGATCTGCCTATCCCTGTGACAATTAGTGCGTGGCTCAGGTAGTGATCCCGAGATTACCACCTGTTAGGTCCAACTTTTTAATTTACTTCCTAGCTCCTGATATGCCCTCAGCAGGGACCTCCTCCCCGCTCTTTCCTATGTCATTGGTCCCAACATGGACCATGACAACTGGATCGGATCCACCCTCTCCTTTCCCTGCAGGACTCCCAGCACGTTCCGTGCCGACCACTGTCTGACGGCCTTGTGGTCAAAAGGGTTCCCTCCTCGGGAATTTCTCCACCTGGGGACGGGTCGCGGGGGAAACGGTCCGGCTGAACGGGACGTCCTGCATCTGCTCGGTCAGCGTGGCCAGACCCAGCCTTCTCAGGGTGGTGGACAGGTAGAAACCTCAGCACCTAGTGACACCTGGTGTTTGCGTACTGGGGCTCTACACACATCCTGAGGCAGCCCACATGCAAAGGTGGTCATCAGGATCAGAGCGGCATTGGGGATGCTCTTCCCCCCCCCCCCCCTTTGTCTGGGGTCTTGTACATGGTGACCCTGCAGACACGTTCTACCTTGGACCTCCAGGCAAAGTGGAAGATAGTTCGGGTGACTGTGACGGTGGAGTTGGCCAGATCTTGGCCACGTAGAGCAACGCCACGAGTACCTCACACCTTGTCACCATGTTCCTGTCAGTTATGGAGAGGGAGCGCCCCCACCCACCCACATACCAAACTTCTGTTTGGCTTTGGCGACCCGCTCCTCCCAGTTCTTGGTGAGGCCTGGGGGCCCCCCCGAGTCAGATCCCCAGCATCTTCAGGTAGTCGGACCTGATGGTGAAGGAGGCAAAGGATTGGGTCACCCACCTGCCGAAGTACATGGCCTCACTCTTCGGTTCACTTTGGCCCCTGAGGTCAGCTCGAACCGGTCGCAGACTGTGCACCGACCGCTGATTGGAGCAAAAGACGGTGACATCGTCCATGTACAGGGAGGCTTTAACCTGAGAGCCTCCACTGCCTGGGATCATCACCCTCCCCGATACTTGCGTCCGTCCTGATGGACGCGGCAAATGGCTCGATACAACATGCGAACAAGACCGCGGAGGGAGGACAGCCCTGCCTTTTTTTTTATTTGTTCACGGGATGTGGGCGTCACTGGCAAGGCCGGCATTTATTGCCCATCCCTAGCGAGATTTTTTACAACTGAGTGGCTTGCTCGGCCATTTAAGAATCAACCACATTGCTGTGGGTCTGGAGTCACATATAGGCCAGACCGGGTAAGGACGGCAGGTTTCCTTCCCTAAAGGACATTAGTGAACCAGATGGGTTTTTACGACAATCCGGTAGTTTCATGGCCATCATTACTGATACTAGTATTTTAATTCCAGATTTTTATTTAATTAATTGAATTTAAATTTGCCAGCCGCCATGGCAGGATTTGAACTTGTGACTCTGGATGTTAGTCCAGGCCTCTGGATTACTAGCCCAGTAACATAACCACTACGCTACCGTACTCCAGATCTAATCGGAAGGCTCTCTGACTCCCACTCGTTGATTAGGACTGCACTACAGATGCTCACATAGAGCATTCAGATCCAATCATGGATTCCCTCCCCACACCCCATTTTGGAGAGCACGTCCATCATGTAGGTGTGGGATATTCTGTTGAAAGCTTTCTCCTGGTCCAAGCTGGCAGGTGTCCACCCCGCCGGTGATTGTATCCCTGAGCAGCGCCAGGCTATCAGAGATCTTCCTGCCGGATACAGTACAGGTCTGATCCGCGTGGATCACCAGGTCCAGAGCAGACTTGAACCTGTCGACGATGACCTTAGACAGAATCTTGTAGTCGACATTTAGCAAGGAAATGGGTCGCCAATTTCTGATTTCTTCTCTCTCCCCCTTCCGCTTGTAGATGAGGGTGATGATGCCTTTCCTCATGGACTCTGACATGCTGCCAGCCAGAAGCAAACCCCCGTACACTTCCAGTAGGTCTGGGCCTATCCAATCCCACAGAACTCAACCGGTAAGCCATCGCTTCCGGGAGTTCTACTCTTCTCAAAGGACTGGACGGCCTTTGTCATCTCGTCCAGAGTCATTGGCCGATCCGTGCTCTCCCGCTCGCTGCCCTCTAAGACCTCCGTGATAGAGGACAGGAAGGACTGGGAGGCCGTGCTTTCTGTGGGCTTCATGTCGTACAGCCCGGCATAAAAGGATTTGTTGATCCTCAGTATGCCGGCCTGCAAGGACGTCAGCGAGCCATCTTCCTCTTTCAGGCTGCTGATCACAGAGGTCTCTCTCTGCAGCTTCTGGAAGAAGTGCGAGCACTTCTCGCCCTGCTCCACGGAGCGGACTCTGGGCCGGAAGATGATCTTTGAGGCCTCGGAGGTGAAGAGCGAGGCTTGCTGGCCCTTCACCTCTCAGAATTCCTCCCTGACATCGACCCCCAGCGACTGCCGCTGGAGCAGATCCTATATGCTTTTCTGGAGCTGCGACACTTCCCTCTGTCTCTCTCTCTCTCTCTCATCTTTAGCCTGGGCAACATACCCTTCAGGACTCTCAATTGCGACTACAGAGGATACCCTCTATCCCATTAATATTGAATCCCCTATAACTACAACCTTCCTATTCTGCTGGAGCTGATTGGCCTCCTCCTGTTCCTGTCTGCCCAATTCCCAAGTGTATTCATATCCTCCTGTAGCCTGAAAAACACCCACAAAAAAAAATCAGCCAGCTGTTTTTGTCCAGCTGTTGCACACAGACCAAGGTTGGAGAGGTGGAGATGTTAAAAGCCGGGGAAGGATGTGAACTCAGTCACTCATAAAGTGAAAGTTGCCTCTTTCAGTAAACCATCCGCTTTGGTAAGGTGACTTACAGAAAACTGAACCCAAAACCAAACATCTGCATAGCAAAAACATCAAAGTGCTTTACAGAGAATGAAATACTTTTTGAAGTGCAGTCACGGTTGTGATGTAGGAAACACAGCAGCCAATTTGCGCACAGCAAGATCCCACAAACAGCGATGAGATAAGAGGCCAGATAATCTGTTTTAGTGATGTTTGTTCGAGGGATAAATATTGGCCCAGGACACAGGGAGAACTCTCCTGCTCTTCTTCAAAATAATGGCCGCGGAATCTTTTACGTCCATCTGAGAGGGCAGACGGGGCCTCGGTTTGACATCTCATCTGAAAGACGGCACCTCTGACAGTGCAGCACTCCCTCAGTACTGCACTGGGAGTGTCAGCTTAAATTTTGGGTTCAAGTGGAGTGGGACTTAAACCCACACCCCATTGACTCAGAGGTAAGAGTGCTGCCCACTGAGCCACAGCTGACATCAATAAAATATTACTTTGCTCCAGGGCTTCAAGATTTGGTTCCAGTTGGGAGTGCGTACATCAATTGTATTGGAGGAGCTTCTTTGGTTCAATGGTCTTTTCCCCTTGATTCTTTCATTTACTTGCACTGTCCCTTTGTGATGGATCAACCCCACCTACCCACCTCCTCACTGCATCCCTCAACCCCACCTACCCACCTCCTCACTGCATCCCTCATCCCCACCTACCCACCTCCTCACTGCATCCCTCAACCCCACCTACCCACCTCCTCACTGCATCCCTCAACCCCACCTACCCACCTCCTCACTGCATCCCTCATCCCCACCTACCCACCTCCTCACTGCATCCCTCAACCCCACCTACCCACCTCCTCACTGCATCCCTCAACCCCACCTACCCACCTCCTCACTGCATCCCTCAACCCCACCTACCCATCTCCTCACTGCATCCCTCAACCCCACCTACCCACCTCCTCACTGCATCCCTCAACCAATCCTACCCACCTCCTCACTGCATCCCTCAACCCCACCTACCCACCTCCTCACTGCATCCCTCAACCCCACCTACCCACCTCCTCACTACATCCCTCAACCCCACCTACCCACCTCCTCACTGCATCCCTCAACCCCACCCACCCACCTCCTCACTACATCCCTCAACCCCACCTACCCACCTCCTCACTACATCCCTCAACCCCACCTACCCACCTCCTCACTGCATCCCTCAACCCCACCTACCCACCTCCTCACTGCATCCCTCAACCCCACCTACCCACCTCCTCACTGCATCCCTCAACTCCACCTACCCACCTCCTCACTGCATCCCTCAACTCCACCTACCCATCTTCTCACCATATCCCTCATACCCACATTCTCCCCATATCTCTCAACCCCACCTAACCACCTTAAGAACATAAGAACACAAGAAATTGGAGGAGGAGTCAGCCATACGGCCCCTCGAGCCTGCTCCGCCATTCAATCAGATCAAGCCTGATCTTCGACCTCAACTCCACTTTCCCGCCCGATCCCCATAGCCCTTGATTCCCCTAGAGTCCAAAAATCTATCGATCCCAGCCTTGAATATACTCAAAGAATCAGCATCCACAGCCCTCTGGGGTAGAGAATTCCAAAGATTCACAACCCTCTGAGTGAAGAATATTCCTCCTCATCTCAGTCTTAAATGGCCGACCCCTTATCCTGCGACTATGTCCTCTAGTTCTAGATTCTCCAGCCAGGGGAAACAACCTCTCAGCATCTACCCTGTCAAGCCCCCTCAGAATCTTATTTATTTCAATGAGATCACCTCTCATTCTTCTGAACTCCAGAGAGTATCGGCCCATTCTACTCAATCTCTCCTCATAGGACAACCCTCTCATCCCAGGAATCAATCTAGTGAACTTTTGTTGCACCGCCTCTAAGGCAAGTAAATCCTTCCTTAGATAAGGAGACCAAAACTGTACACAGTGCTCCAGGTGAGGTCTCACCAATGCCCTGTAAGACTTCCTTACTCTTGTACTTCAACCCCCTTGCAATAGGGCCAACATGCCATTTGCCTTCCATATTGCCTGCTGCACCAACATACTACCGTGTTGTGTTTCTTGTACAAGGACACCCAAGTCTCTCTGGACACCAACATTTAATAGTTTCTCACCATTTAAAAAATAGTCTGTTTTTCTATTCTTCCTAACAAAGTGAATAATCTCACATTTCCCCACATTATACTCCATCTGCCACTTTCTTGCCCGCTCATTTAACCTTTGCAGACTCTTTGTGTCCTCCTCACTGCTTATTTTCCCACCAGGCTTTGTATCGTCAGCAAACTTGGATACATTACACTCGGTCCCTTCATCCAAGTCATTAATATAGATTGTAAATAGCTGAGGCCCAAGCACCGATCCTTGAGGTACCCCACTAGTTACAGCCTGCCAACCTGAGAATGACCCGTTTATCCCTACTCTCTGTTTTCTGTCCGTTAACCAATCCTCTACCCATGCTAATATATCACCCCCAACCCCATGAGCCCTTATCTTGCGTAACCACCTTTTATGTGGCACCTTATCGAATGTCTTTTGAAAATCCAAATATACGACATCCACTGGTTCTCGTATATCTACCCTGCTAATTACATCCTCAAAAAACTCTAATAAATTTGTCAAATACGATTTACCTTTTATAAAACCATGTTGACTCTGCCTAATCATATTAGGATTTTCTAAGTGCCCTGTTACCACTTCCTTAATAATGGATTCCAGCATTATCCCAACGACTGATGTCAGGCTAACTGGCCTGTAGTTCCCTGTTTTTCTCTCTCCCTCCTTTCTTAAATAGCGGGGTTACATTTGCTGCCTTCCAATCCGCGGGGACCGTTCTAGAATCTAGAGAATTTTGGAAGATCATAACCAATGCATCCACTATCTCTGCAGACACCTCTTTTAGAACCCTTGGATGTAGGCCATCAGGTCCAGGGGATTTATTGGCTTTTAGTCCCATTAGTTTCTCAAGTACTTTTTCTCTACTGATAATAATTACTTTAAATTCCTCACTCTCATTAGCCCCTTGGTTCCCCATTATTTTTGGTATGCTTTTTGTGTCTTCTACTGTGAAGACAGATACAAAATATTTGTTTAACATCTCTGCCATTTCCTGACTCCCCATTATAATTTCTCCTGTCTCAGCCTCTAAGGGACCAACGTTTACTTTTGCTACTCTCTTCCTTTTTACACACTTGTAGAAGCTCTTACAATCCGTTTTCATATTTCTTGCAAGTTTACTTTCATATTCTATTTTCTCCCTTTTTATCAATTTTTTGGTCCTTTGTTGGTTTCTAAAACTTTCTCAGTCCTCAGGCTTACTACTCTTCTTGGCAACATTATAGGCCCCTTCTTTTAATCTAATACTCTCCTTAACTTCTTTAGTTAGCCACGGGTAGATCACTTTTCCCGTGGAGTTTTTCTTTCTCAATGGAATGTATATTTGTTGAGAATATTGAAATATTTATTTAAATGTTTGCCATTGCTTTTCAACCGTCATATCCTTTAATTTAATTTCCCAATCTACATTAGCCAACTCGCCCCTCATACCTATGTAATTGGATTTATTTAAGTTTAACACTCTAGTTTCGGACTTAAGTACATCACCCTCAAACTCGATGTGAAAATCTATCATATTATGATCACTCTTTCCCAGAGGATCTTTTATTATGAGATTACTAATTAACCCTATCTCATTACACAATACAAGATCTAAAATAGCCTGTTCCCTGGGTGGTTCCATGACGTATTGCTCTAGGAAACTGTCTCGAATGCATTCCATGAACTCATCCTCCAAACTATCTTTGCCAATTTGGTTTGCCCAGTCTACATGAAGATTGAAGTCCCCCATGATTACTGCATCACCTGTACGATCCTGGTACCTGTATAGTTCACCTGTACAATCCTGGCACCTGTATAGTTCACCTGTACGGTCCTGGTACCCGTATAGTTCACCTGTACGGTCCTGGTACCTGTATAGTTCACCTGTACGGTCCTGGTACCTGTATTGTTCACCTGTACAGCCCTCTAACCTGTATAATTCACCTGTACGATCCTGGTACCTGTATAGTTCACCTGTACAATCCTGGCACCTGTATAGTTCACCTGTACGGTCCTGGTACCTGTATAATTCACCTGTACGGTCCTGGTACCCGTATAGTTCACCTGTACAGCCCTCTAACCTGTATAATTCACCTGTACGATCCTGGTACCTGTAAAGTTCACCTGTACAATCCTGGCACCTGTATAGTTCACCTGTACGGTCCTGGTACCTGTATAATTCACCTGTACAGTCCTGGTACCTGTATAATTCACATGTACAGTCCTGGTACCTGTATAGTTCACCTGTACTGCCCTCTAACCTGTATAATTCACCTGTACGATCTTGGTACCTGTATAGTTCACCTGTACGGTCCTGGTAGCGGTATGGTTCACCTGTACGGCCCTCTCACCTGTGCAGTCTGTTGAACTCATGAAGCAGCCACTCTGCGCCGAAGGAGGGGAGATAGCCCCAGAGGCCTCATTGCATGGAGACGCTGGCTGCAATACTCACCTCAGCTAACAACAACATCCATACCTTCTCCTGGATGGCAGATTGCTGATCCCCACCGGCTCACTGGGGGGCAGCACTGAGCGGCAACTTTCGCCCCACCCACTGGTCAGCTGCATTGTGGCACTGAGGAATGTCTAAAAATTGGGTCGATTGCAAAAGCAGAGAGAGATTACACAGAATATTCCTCAATGTGGGAGAGGGGCAGAGGGTTACAGGTGTGCAGGTCCATGAATCCTTAAAAGTGGATGGATGGGGAAAAACACATTAAGATGGCAAAAGGGATTGAAGGGATAACATTACGAGAGAACTTGATACAATATTAGAGGCCATGTACAAGAAAGAAAGAAAGAACTTGCATTTATATAGCACCTTTCACATCCTCAGGACATCCTAAAGTGCTTTACAGCCAATGAACTACTTTTTGAAGTGTAGTCACTGTTATAATGTAGGAAAAGTGGCAGCCAATTTGGGCACAGCAAGATCCCACAAACAGCAATGTGATAATGACCAGATAATCTGTCTTAGTGATGTTGACTGGGGTATAAATATTGGCCCAGGACACTGGGGGAACTCTCCTGCTCTTCTTCAAAATAGTGGCCATGGGATCTTTTACACTCACCAGGGAGGGCAGGCTGGGCTGCAGTTTAATGTCTCATCCGAAAGACGGCACCTCCGACAGTGCAGCACTCCCTCAGTACCACATTGGAGTGTCAGCCTGGATTATGGGGCTCAAGTCTCTGGAGCAGGGCCCCATAATCCAGGCTGACTCAGAGGTGAGAGTAGCCCTCTTACAAAGTGGGGAGGTCTCACACATTTTGTTTCAGTGGAAAGGCCTGTTAACTCAACCCCCCAGGCTGACGACTAACACCACACTGTCCGTCTTCCGGGGGAGAGGGGAAGACCCTCACAGCACACGAGGCTGACTTTTCACAGCTCCGACCCCTGACCCCTGACCCTGTGAAGGTTGGAAGGGTCGACAGCAGGTACATCTGGTCACTTTTCCCCCAGCCTGTACACATCTGCACATCTTCCGGTTACAGATACCCAAAGGGGAAGATAAGAAGAAACGGTTTTTCACATGGAGACTTCTCCCAATACGAATACTTTGACACCAGCGGTGATTGATGCACAAGGCTCCGGCTAATTACTTAAAGGTGAATATAAGAGGGTCTGGTGAGAAAGCAGGAGATTACTGTGTAAAATAAGCCTGTACCAGGGGCCAGGATACAAATTAAAGCTCCCTCCACACTGTCCCATCAAACACTCCCAGGGCAGGTACAGCATGGGTTAGATACAGAGTAAAGCTCCCTCTACACTGTCCCATCAAACACTCCCAGGGCAGGTACAGCATGGGTTAGATACAGAGTAAAGCTCCCTCTACACTGTCCCATCAAACACTCCCAGGGCAGGTACAGCACGGGTTAGATACAGAGTAAAGCTCCCTCTACACTGTCCCATCAAACACTCCCAGGGCAGGTACAGCACGGGTTAGATACAGAGTAAAGCTCCCTCTACACTGTCCCATCAAACACTCCCGGGGCAGGTACAGCACGGGGTTAGATACAGAGTAAAGCTCCCTCTACACTGTCCCATCAAACACTTCCAGCCTCAGAATAGGATTTCAACAAATGGGAGACTAAGGAAAGGAGAGCGAATGGTGGTGAGGGGTTGGAGAAATGGGGGAATTTTTTTTTTTTTAAAACAGCCTCTCCAGGAAGCACAGAATTTCAATGGAACGGCCAAAATTCTAAAGGTTAAAATATCTGGAACATTGGAAATTGATTATTTGCCCGGTCCTGGGGATCATCGCTCTGCAACATACTGACCCCGTAATGCAAACATGCTACTCAAAACTAATTAACAGGATCCAACACAGCACACACACACACACACAGGGCTAGCTGGACAAGGCAGGAAGACAGAGGATACCTGCATTGGAAAGAGGATGGAACCATCATCCCCCGAGGAAGTGGCCAGGTAACAGATTTCGCACAAAGTAGGTGCATGCTGTAAATGGTAGTTTCTCACCTCCCAACTGACTCGGGGCACGGGGTGGGGAACCCAGGCTTCAGAGTGAAAACAAAAGAACTTGTAATTATACCTCACCTTTCCCGACCTGGGGACGTCCCAAAGCGCTTTACGGCCAATTAAGTGCTTTCTGAAGCACTTCATTGGCTGTAAGTTTGTTGTAATGTAGGAAACGCGGCAGCCAATTTACGCACAGCAAGATCCCACAAACAGCGGTGTGATAATGACCAGGTTATCTGCTTTGGTAGTGTTGGTTCAGGGACATTCTTCCTCAAAATAGTGGCCGTGGGATCTTTCACGCCCACCTGAGAGGGCAGACGGGGCCTCGGTTTAACATCTCGTCCGAAAGACGGCACCTCCGACAGAGCAGCACTCCCCTCAGTACTGCACTGGGAGTGTCGGCCTGGATTATGTGCTCAAGTCTCTGGAGTGAGGACTTGAACCCACAACCTTCTGACTCAGAGGCGAGTGAGTAACTCAGGCTTCAGTGGGTGCTTGATGGGATAATGTCGAGGGAGCTTTCTTTGCATTTAACCCTTGCTGTTCCTGTTCAACTTACATAGAGGAGCTTTTCCTCTTTATTTTTCTCTCTTGTCTTAATAACTCTCTCTTTATTTCTCTCCGTCTCTGTCTAACTCTGACCCTCTTTGTTTCTATCTCTCTCTCTCTCTCACACACACTCCCTCCATTTTATGTGAATTTGTCTTAATTTTCTGTGCTTTTTAATTGTTACAATCCTTTTGTCCTTGTGTTCTCTCCGTGCCTTTCTTTCTATTTTTATTTTTGTCTCTCTCCCTATCACTTCTTTTCTCTGGCCCACTTTCTGCCTTCTCTCTGTCTCTTCACTTCTTCCTTTTCCCTTTCTGTCTTTTTTCTGATTATCTCTGTTTGTTTCTCCGTCCATATCTCTCCCGGTCTTTATGTCTTTCGAGTGGCCTCATGTTTCTTCTCTATCTTTGCCTTTTGTCCTCCTCAATCACTATCTATTATTTTGTATTTTCCCACCTCTTCCTTTCTATCTCTCTCTTCACTGATCTCTCTCTCTATCTCTACATCTGGTTTTGACTCTGCCGTCCTCTCACTCTCCCTTTCTAGCTGTCTGTATGTTTGTCTCCCTGTATATCTGTGTCTCTTCCTTTCCATGCCTTTCTCCCTCTCTTTCTCTCTCTCTCTCTCTCTCTCTCTCTCAGACACACCCACTCGCTCTCCAGAAGCAGCAGCCGATAGCCTGCAGGGGTAATTCTACACAATGTAGTTACAGGGTAGTAGCAGAGTCCAGGAGGACATAGACAGACTGGTGAAATGGGCAGACACATGGCCGATGAAATTTAACGCAGGGAAGAGTGAAGAGATGCATTTTGGATAGAAGAACGTAGGAGAGGCAATAAAAATACAATTTTAAAGGTGGTGCAGGAACAGAGAGACCTGGGAGTTTACGTACACAAATCTTTGAAGGTGGCAGGACAGTATGATAAGGCTCAGAAAAAAGCAATGGGGATCCTGGGCTTTATTAATAGAGGCATAGAGTATAAAAGCAAGGAAGTTATGCTAAACCTTTATAAAACACTGATTAGGCTTCAGCTGGAGTATTGTGTCCAATTCTGGGACAAACTGGATGGCTCTTTCAAAGAGCCAGCCCAGGCACCATGGTCTGATCCCTCCTCCTGTGCTGTAAGATTCTATTCTATAACAAGTATTTGTCAGGACAGTGTAGTTGGAGCTTTGCTCGATATCTAATTCTTACTCTCCCTGAGCTGGAAGCGCTCGGTGGAGTAGTTCTGAAGGAGTTTTACACAAGAAGAGGGGCGAAGGTAGCTGCTTTCAACATCAAGGCAGCATTCGGCCAGATATTAAACCAAGGTCCTTCTGGGCTGAAGGTTTCCGTAACAAAGACCCCTTTTTATGAGGACAGGTGGTTAGTTTGTCCCGGGGGGCACTGGCTAGGTGAGGAGTCACCTCTCCTTTCCCATTGGATGCAAGTATTCCGAGTATTCAGTATTACAGAGACTGGAACTCTCATCTCTGCTCAGTCCAACTACCTGCTGTGGGTTCTGAAACCCACAACCTTCTGACTCCGAGATGGAAATACACCGAGGCGACCTCCTCTCTCCCTGCTTCCTGCACGGTGATAAAGGGACCCGCGCCATGTAAATAAACGCAAGACCGCTCTCAAAGTTACCGAACATAAGTGTGGACGACAAAACTTCACAAACAAGCCAACGACCCACATCATGCCCGATAATGGGCCATTGTGGTAAATTACTCAATATGGGAATCGCAGAGGAATTCCTTAAACTCAGCGTCACGACAACCCCATTCCCTGCTTTATTTCCAAAACCTGCCAATTCCACAAGTGTAATTTCAGGAATGCTCAAATAAAGTCAGTTAAAGGATTTGCATCAGGAAACATCTGCCTTATCTCTAAAAATTGGCTACAACCAATTGAAGAAAATAAACCGTTACATCAAACAACGAGAGGGAGGGGGCTCGATGGGAGAGTTAATGCACCAGAGGGAGGGGCTTCGACGGGAGGGTTAATGTATCAGAGGAATGGGTATGCTCCAGAAAGTAGCTTTTAAATCACTTCAAACACTGACTAAACATGCCTGTATCTGGAACGATCAGAAACCATCAGCTCATCTGAAATAATATCTGGCCTCAAATTCATGCAAAGCTAACAGTCAGAGATAGATAGATAGATAGATAGATATATCAGAGATAGATAGATAGATAGATATATCAGAGATAGATAGATAGATAGATATATCAGAGATAGATAGATAGATAGATATATCAGAGATAGATAGATAGATATATCAGAGATAGATAGATAGATATATCAGAGATAGATAGATATATCAGAGATAGATATATCAGAGATAGATATATCAGAGATAGATAGATATATCAGAGATAGATAGATAGATAGATAGATAGATAGATAGATAGATAGATAGATATATCAGAGATAGATAGATATATCAGAGATAGATAGATATATCAGAGATAGATAGATCAGAGATAGATATATCAGAGATAGATGGATAGATACAGAGATAGATATATCAGAGATAGATAGATATATCAGAGATAGATAGATAGATAGATAGATAGATATATCAGAGATAGATAGATATATCAGAGATAGATAGATAGATAGATCAGAGATAGATAGATAGATATATCAGAGATAGATAGATATATCAGAGATAGATATATCAGAGATAGATAGATAGATAGATAGAGAGATATATCAGAGATAGATAGATAGATAGATAGAGAGATAGATATATCAGAGATAGATAGATAGATATATCAGAGATAGATAGATATATCAGAGATAGATAGATAGATAGAGAGATAGATATATCAGCGATAGATAGATAGAAAGATCAGAGATAGATAGATAGATCAGAGATAGATAGATATATCAGATAGAGAGATAGATAGAAAGATAGATATATCAGAGATAGATAGATAGATAGATAGATAGATAGATAGATAGAGAGATATATCAGAGATAGATAGATATATCAGATAGAGAGATATATCAGAGATGAATAGATATATCAGATAGAGAGATATATCAGAGATGGATAGATAGATAAATATATCAGAGATAGATAGATAGATATATAGATAGATAGATAGATATATCAGAGATAGATAGATAGATAGATAGATATATCAGAGATAGATAGATAGATATATCAGAGATAGATAGATAGATATATAGATAGATAGATAGATAGATAGATATATCAGAGATAGATAGATAGATAGATAGATAGATAGATAGATAGATAGATATATCAGAGATAGATAGATAGATATATCAGAGATAGATAGATAGATATATAGATAGATAGATAGATAGATAGATAGATATATCAGAGATAGATAGATAGATATATCAGAGATAGATAGATATATCAGATAGAGAGATATCAGAGATGGATAGATAGATAGATATATCAGAGATAGATAGATAGATATATCAGAGATAGATAGATAGATAGATAGATAGATAGATAGATAGATAGATAGATAGATATATCAGAGATAGATAGATAGATATATCAGAGATAGATAGATATATCAGATAGAGAGATATATCAGAGATGGATAGATAGATAGATATATCAGAGATGGATAGATAGAGAGATATATCAGAGATAGATAGATAGATATTTATAGATCAGAGATGGATAGATATATCAGATATATATGTATATATATGTCAGAGATTGCAGCCTTGATTTTAACTCAGGCTGTGAATCGGGGGTAGGGGAACTGAAGAGGGCAGTGAGCCATCCGTCACTTTGGGACATCCTGAGGTTGTGAAAGGCGCTATATAAATGTAAATCTTTTCTTTAAAATTCCCCATGTAATATCTGATTGATTGCTGCAAACAGCTGCCAATCTCACCACCAACCAAACTGATTGTGATTGGAGGTTGTCAGTGCAAGGAGTGCCATGGGTTGATATGTGTGTTCACAAAAGCAAATTATGACCTGAAAGTATTTCAGTGACTATTTATTTTGTCTGATTTGTTGGTTTATAGGTTCCCTCCGCACATCATCGAGCTGATCGAGAAATTCAATGTGTCAGAAGCCTGTTTCTTACCCCCTCCAATATCCATCAATCTCATATTGCGTAAGTCAAGACAAAAAATATGAATTGTTTTTTAATTGAGATTCCCTGGTGAAGGGACAAAGCCGAGATCACATCGAGATAAATCTGCATGTGGTGAACAGGCATCAAAAGCAAAAAACTGCGGTGCTGTATTTAGAAGTTACACCAATCACTGGTTATGTCACCTCTGGTTCTTTTGCCAATCATTTTAAATCTGTGTCCTCTGGTTACCGACCCTCCTGCCACTGGAAACAGTTTCTCCTTATTTACTCTATCAAAACCCTGCATGATTTTGAACACCTCTATCAAATCTCCCCTAAACCTCTCCAGTCTCTCCACATAACTGAAGTCCCTCATCCCTGGTAACATTCTAGTAAATCTCCTCTGCACCCTCTCCAAGGCCTTGACATCCTTCCTAAAGTGTGGAGCCCAGAATTGGACACAATTCTCCAGCTGAGGCCTAACCAGTGTTTTATAAAGGTTTAGCATAACTTCCTTGCTTTTGTACTCTATGCCTCTATTAATAAAACCCAGGATCCCATATGTTTTTTTAACAGCCTCCTCAACTTGTCCTGCCACCTTCAAAGATTTGTGTACATTCACCCCCAGGTCTCTCCAGTGTAGTGGTTATATTATTGGACTAGTAATCTAGGGGTGTACAGTAGAGTAGTGGTTATATTCCTGGACTAGTAATCCAGAGGGGTTCGGTAGTGTAGGGGTTATGTTATTGGACCAGTAATCCAGAGAGCATGAGTTCATGAGAATTTGAAATCAGTTTAATAGTCTGGATATAATTAGCCGGTATCAGTGACCGTGACCGTGAAGCCCACACACAGATCCCAATGAGAGTCGCCACCTTCAGGAACGCAGCAGCCAATCTTGCGCACAGCAAGATCCCACAAACAGCAACGTGATAAATAACCTGATCATCTGTTTTTAATGTTGGTTGAAGGATAAATATTGGGCAGGACACCGGGTAGAACTCCCCTGCTCTTCTTCTAATAGTGACCATGGGATCCTTCACGTTCACCCGAGAGGGCAGACGGGGCCTCGGTTTAACATCTCATCCGAAAGAGACACTGTGAGGGTCAGCCTGGGTTATGGGGATCAAGTCTCTGGAGTGGGGCTCGAACCTACAACCTTCTGACTCTGAGGCGAGAGTGATACCCACTGAGCCACACTGACACTACTTAATAGGAGATGATTCATTTCCAAACAATTCTTTCTCCCTGCAGCAACTTTGGCTCCTGCCTCACGACAGCAGCGGTTCATTGGTGGAGTCTCCGAGTTACTTTTTCTTGTTCCTGTTCTCATGTAGAACTGACCTGGTTGGATATCAGCATCTTTGCCGTGCTAACTGCCATGACGGTGCTGTCTGTTATCATCTACCTGGAGAACACTTATTACTTGCTGAAGAAAGTGAGGTGTCCCTTTAAGAAGAAGACTTTAGCGTGGAACAGCGCAGCGCCGACCGTGAGTCATCCCATTCTCACAAAGTGACCATCCCCCCTCCTCCCTCCCACCCCCTCCCCCTCCCCTCCTCCCCCACCCCCCTCCTCCTCCCCTCCCCCAACCACCCCCTCCTCCCTCCCACCCTCCCTTCCCCCCTCCACCCCCTCTTCCTCCCCTCCCCCAACCACCCCCTCCTCCCTCCCACCGTCCCTTCCCCCAACCTCCCCCCTCCTCCTCCCCCTCCTCCCCCACCCCCATCCACCCCCTCCTCCCCCCCCTCCTCCCTCTCCTCCCCCCCTCCTCCCTCCCCTCTTCTCCCCCATCCACCCCAACATCCTCCTCCTCCCCCTCTCACCCCCACCCCTCCTCCCCATCCACCCTCCCATCCCCTCCCCTCCTCCCATCCCCCTCCCCTCCCCTCCTCCCATCCCCCTCCTCCCCCCATCCACCCACCCCCACCATCACCCCTCCTCCTCCTCCCCATCCCCGCTCCTCCTCCCCCACCATCCTCCGGCCCCCTCCTCCTCCTGTCTCCCCCACCCCCTCCCAGTTGAGGTCAGTTCAACACAGAGCGAGGATTGAACTGGGGATTGGACATGGCACCGTTCTGGGCTGTGTGTTCCTCCAATGGTCTCTCAGACGAGCTGTAAATAGCAAGTTCCCTCTCCTACACTGGCCATCGTTCTGTCATCGATGTACAGTGAAGGATGCCACCATTTCTCTCTATCCTGTTCTCCAACTAAAGCCTCACTGACCGTCTTTTCCCTCCGGCAGGTGATCGGCGTCACATCATGCCTGGGGCTTTGGGTCCCTCGAGCGGTGATGTTTGTCAACATGGTGGCGTCCATGTAAGTGGCAGACAAGTGGCTTCATCTCGCCTAGTGACCCTGCGTTACACGGCCCTGACCCTAACCCATCACCCTGACCTATCACCCTGACCCTAACCTATCACCCTGACCCTAACCTATCACCCTAACCCTAGACCCCCCGCACTATAAGACTGTAACTTGCACTGTGATTCTTGACCCTGCACTGTGATCCTTGACCCTACACTATGATCCTTGACCCTACACTGTGATCCTTGACCCTACACTGCGTTCGTTGACCCTGCACTATGATCCTTAACTCTGCACTATGATCCTCGACCCTACACTATGATCCTTAACCCTGCACTGTGATCCTTGACCCTACACTGTGCTCCTTGACCCTACACTGCGCTCCTTGACCTTGTATTGTGATTCTTCACCCTACACTACGATGCTTGACCCTACACTGTGATCCTTGACCTTGCACTGTGATCCTTGACCCTGCACTTAATAAGAGAAAGATTGAGCTACACAGAGTCTGTTCTGTGGTCTTGAATTACTCGGCGTTCGATTGGCAGGATTTGAACGGACTCTCCCCGCCCTTGTTTTCCCAGTTATTTTGCGGCCTGCTTTTACCTGATGTTACTGGTTATTGTGGAGGGTTACGGGGGAGAGGAAGCCTTGCTGAAACACTTGGAGACCGTCTCATTGGCCGTCAGCACGGGGCCTTGTTGTTGCTGCTGTCCCTGCCTGCCTCGCATGCGAATGACCAGGTGAGAGGTCACCGGGCACAACCTCTACAATCGGGGGGAGGGAGGGAGGGAGGGAGGGATGAAATCCCTCTACAGGGAGGGAGGGATGAAATCCCGCATCTCACTGAATCATAGAATCGTACAGCACAGGAGGCCACAAGGTGCTGTATAAATGCAAGTTCTTTTTTAAAAAATAGATATTTCTAATCGTGATTAGATCTCACCTGGTCCTAAGAAAGAATAAATTTTTACACAATTATCACAAGAATGAGAGAAGCAGAAAATGAATGGGATGAAATGACTTTTGGTCATTTACTCTGCAGTTCCACGATGTCTCTGCTGGCGGCGCTGCTGAGAATAGTAATTTAGCATGGAGCAGCAGCACCTCCAGGTGGACGTCCGCAGTAATGCAACACCAACAACAACAGCAACTTGCATTTATATAGCGCCTTTTAACGTTGTAAAACATCTCAAGGAGCTTCACAGCAGCGATTATCAAACAAAATTTGACACCGAGCCACATAAGGAGGTATTAGGACAGGTGACCAGAAGCTTGGACAAAGTGGTAGGTTTTAAGGAGCGTCTTAAAGGAGGAGAGAGAGGCGGAGAGGTTTAGGGAGGAGAGAGAGGGGTAAAGAAACGGAGAGGTTTAGGGAGGGAATTCCAGAGCTCAGGGCCCAGGCAGCTGAAGGCACGGCCGCCAACGGTGGAGCGATTAAAATCGGGGATGCGCAAGAGGCCAGGATTGGAGGAGAGCAGAGATCTCAGAGGGTTGTAGGGGCTGGAGGAGGTTACAGAGATAGGGAGGGGGGGCGAGGGCCATGGAGGGATTTGAAAACAAGGATGAGAATTTTAAAATGGAGGTGTTGCCGGGCCGGGAGCCAATGTAGGTCAGCGTAGGGAGTTAGAAAATCTTCGGTCGTCAATGCCTGTTTTTTGAAACCTGTAAAACACTGTCAGTCGTCAGAGAGTTTAATTTCTCTTTTAATCTGTTTAGACGGAAATTTAGGATTTTCGTGTTAGGATCGTTCCAAGTGGCTTTTCTCCGACCTGTCTTTTATTTCCTGGGGACAGTTTTATGGACGAATGGATTGTACGATCCGCAAGATGTGAGTGAGCTAAAACCAGATTATTATTACAGCTGCCTTTCGGATGAGACGTTAAACCGAGGCCCCGTCTGCCCCCTCAGGTGGACGTAAAAGATCCCACGGCCACTATTTCAAAGAAGAGCAGGGGAGTTCTCCCCAGTGTCCTGGTCAATATTTATCCCTCAACCAACATCACTAAAACAGATTATCTAGTTGTTATCTCATTACTGTTTGTGGGATCTTGCTGTGCACAAATTGGCTGCCACTTTTCCTACATTTCAACAGTGACTACACTTCAAAAGAAAGTATTTAATTGGCTGTAAAGTGATTTAGGACGTCCTGAGGTTATGAAAGGTGCTATATAAATACAAGTTCTTTCTTTCTTTCCGGTCCTCTTTTCGTAACATTTCAATTTACTCCTCTTCTCTTGCTGGAATACGGGGCCCACAGCCCCAGTTACCCACCAGTGCCTCAACCAAGGGAAAACTGAGGGAGGCGAGGAGTTCCTCAGGTCCTGCCACTCCCAGCTCCCAGGAGGGAGTCACGTTCATGGGAGCACAAGATGGAGAGTCAGAGTTACAATGTTGTGGCTCTATCTACAACCCTCTGACAGTGGGGTCACTAATTAACCTTTGATTTAGAAATGGTGAGGATTTGGGAGGAGGGATTACATAGAAATTTACAGCACAGGAACAGGCCATTCGGCCCAACTGGTCTATCCCGGTGTTTATGCTCCACACGAGCCTCCTCCCTCCCTACTTCATCTCACCCTATCAGCATATCCTTCTATTCCTTTCTCCCTCATGTGTTTATCCAGCTTCCCCTTAAATGTATCTATGCTATTTGCCTCGACTACTCCTTGTGGGAGCGAGTTCCACATTCTCACCACTCTCTGGGTAAAGAAGTTTCTCATGAATTCACTAGTGACTATCTTATGTTTATGGCCCTTAGTTTTGGACTCCCCACAAATACTTCAGGGAGCAAAAGTCTCCCAGCAGAACCCTCCTCTCATCCTGCACCAAGGCAAAGTTTAATTCTTCGAAGATCGCATGCACACTTGAATGATCTGTTTGCCAATGCAGCCTCTCAAACTTTTCTTGTTTATTGTTGCATTGCTGTCTCAGTTATCTGCGACGAGCGTTTTCCTCTGGATGGACCTGTTCCTGGGAGTCTCCACAATCCTCGGGCTTTGGCCGGTCAATATCCTGTTCCGGGAGGCTAAACTCCACATGGCTGACCAGAACATTATAGCCAAATTCGCCCTGTTTCAGGTGAGTGCATCACGGTCCCAAAGCTCTGTGTGTAACAGCACTTCGTGTCAGCCGTGGCTCCGTGGGACGCACACTCTCGCCTCAGTCAGAAGGACGTGGGTTCAAGCCCCACTCCTGCATCTTGAGCACGAACTCCTGGGTTGACATTTCAGTGCAGTACTGAGGGAGTGCTGCACTGTCAGAGGTGCTGTCTTTCAGATGGGACATTAAAACTCTCAGGTGGATGTAAAAGATGCCATGGCCACTATTTCAAGGAAGAGTAGGGGAGTTCTCCCCGGTGTCCTGGGCCAATATTTATCCCTCAGCCAACATCACCAAAAAACAGATTATCTGGTCATTTATCTCATCGCTGTTTGTGGGATCTTGCTGTGCGCAAATTGGTTGCTGCGTTTCCGACATTTCAACAGTGACTACACTTCAGAAAGTGCTTCATTGGCTGTAAAGTGCTTAGGGTCGTCCTGAGGTGGTGAGAGACGGTATATAAATACAAGTTCGTTCGTTCTTTTTACTGCCCCTGGAGTTCAATTGAGCCAAATAGTAGAAGGCGGTTTGTAATATAACTGATGACTATTTACATTGGAAGAGATTCAGTAATTTAGCTGATACTTCATTTATAGTCTTTAGTACAGGGCAATAAGGCCCATTATAGTCTCTAACCCAGGGCAATAAGGCCCATTATAGTCTCTAACCCAGGGCAATAAGGCCCATTATAGTCTCTAACCCAGGGCAATAAGGCCCATTACAGTCTCTAACCCAGGGCAATATGGCCATTTATAGTCCCTAACCCAGGGCAATAGGACCCATTATAGTCTCTAACCCAGGGCAATATGGCCATTTATAGTCCCTAACCCAGGGCAATAGGACCCATTATAGTCTCTAACCCAGGGCAATATGGCCATTTATAGTCCCTAACCCAGGGCAATAGGACCCATTACAGTCTCTAACCCAGGGCAATATGGCCATTTATAGTCCCTAACCCAGGGCAATAGGACCCATTATAGTCTCTAACCCAGGGCAATAAGGCCCATTTATAGTCCCTAACCCAGGGCAATATGGCCATTTATAGTCCCTAACCCAGGGCAATAGGACCCATTATAGTCCCTAACCCAGGGCAATAGGACCCATTATAGTTCCTAACCCAGGGCAATAGGACCCATTATAGTCCCTAACCCAGGGCAATATGGCCATTTATAGTCTCTAACTCAGGGCATTAAGGCCCATTATAGTCCCTAACCCAGGGCATTAAGGCCCATATAGTCTCTAACTCAGGGCATTAAGACGCATATAGTCTCTAACCCAGGGCAATAAGGCCATTTATAGTCTCTAACCCAGGGCAATAACATAAGAACATAAGAAATAGGAGCAGGAGTAGGCCAATCGGCCCCTCGAGCCTGCTCCACCATTCAATAAGATCATGGCTGATCTGATCCTAACCTCAAATCTAAATTCAGGTCCAATTTCCTGCCCGCTCCCCGTAACCCCTAATTCCCTTTACTTCTAGGAAACTGTCTATTTCTGTTTTAAATTTATTTAATGATGTAGCTTCCACAGCTTCCTGGGGCAGCAAATTCCACAGACCTACTACCCTCTGAGTGAAGAAGTTTCTCCTCATCTCAGTTTTGAAGGAGCAGCCCCTTATTCTAAGATTATGCCCCCTAGTTCTAGTTTCACCCATCCTTGGGAACATCCTTACCGCATCCACCCGATCAAGCCCCTTCACAATCTTATATGTTTCAATAAGATCGCCTCTCATTCTTCTGAACTCCAATGAGTAGAGTCCCAATCTACTCAACCTCTCCTCATATGTCCGCCCCCTCAGCCCCGGGATTAACCGAGTGAACCTTCTTTGTACTGCCTCGAGAGCAAGCATAAGTTCCATTATAGTCCCTAACCCAGGGCATTAAGACCCATATAGTCTCTAACCCAGGGCAATATGGCCATTTATAGTCTCTAACCCAGGGCAATATGGCCATTTATAGTCTCTAACCCAGGGCAGTGAGGTCCATTGTTCTATCCTTGCCCAGCTGAGATCAGCTAACTGGGCAGACTGGGAATTGACGCTATGATCTGTACATCTCTGACTCTTTACCTGTGTCACATTTTCCCAGGCCATTCTGATCCTGTCCTCGCTGCAGAATTCCATCATCGGGACCCTGGCTGGTGCAGGGCACATCGGCTGTGCTCCTCCTTATTCCGCAACGACCAGAGGCCAACGTATGTACCAGCAACCTGGTCTCAGTAAGAGTGACCATGACGCTGTCGGATTGTTGTAAAAACCCAACTGGTTCACTGATTTCCTTTACGGAAGGAAACCCGCCGTCCTTACCCGGCCTGGGCCTATATGTGACTCCAGTCCCCACACCAATGTAGTTGACTCCTAACTGCCCTCTGAAGTGGTCCAGCAAGACACTCAGTTGTATCAAACTGCCAACTAGTTCAAGAAGGTGGCCCATCAGGGCAACTGGGGTTGGGCAATAAATGGCAGCCTTGGCAGTGACGACCATATCATGAGAATGAATTTTTTTTTAAAAACTCTTTCTAGAGAATTCCTTCATTCCTCCCTTTCCCCGATTCTCTTGAAGTTGCTGATTGAATTGGGGCACAGTTCCACAGGTAAGTAGTCCATACCACCACACCCCCCACCTTCCAGGGGGCCATTCTTCACGTGTGACCCTGGGCAGTGAGTGTCGGGAGGCTATTCAACCATGGGGGGAGGGGGGAAAAGAGAGATTCAAAGCCAGGACCAATCCTGTCCTTCTTGAACATCTACAGAGGCAACCCCACACCATCGGCCCCCCCTGGATTTTCATAAGAGTGAACACTGACTGATTCCCCTTCCCTCACCCCCATCGAAGGGGTTTTAAGACAATCGTAGCCCTCCCCCACCGAGACTCGTTAGCCCTGCAGAGACCTGTGCTCAAACCTGGGGCCTTGCTGCTCTGGGGGGCTTGGTACTACATTGAGACCATTTCATTGACTCGGCCTTTAGGGAGAGCTCGTTCCAGCTCGGAATAATGGATGCGTGAGGAACATCGGAAGAGGAGAAGGCCAATCAGCCCCTCGAGCCTCTTTCCATCATTCAAATAGATCGCAGCTGATCTGTATCTTAACTCTATCTACCCGCCTTGGTTCCGTAACCCTTAATACCCTCGCCTAACGAAAATTTATCAATCTCAGTTTTGAAAGCTCCAATTGACCCCCAGCCTCAACAGCTTTTTTTGGGGGTGGGGGGGAAGAGTTCCAGATTTCCACTCCCCTTTGTGTGAAGAAGTGCTTCCTGACATCACCCCTGAACGGCCTGGCTCCAATTTTAAGCTCACGCCCCCTTGTTCTGGACCCACCACCAGAGGAAATAGTTTCCGTCTCTGTCAAATCCTGTAATCATCTTCAACTCCAGGATGGCTGGAAATAGGAAAATGACACCACAGTAGAGTTTCTGAGATTGGGGCTCAGAAATATTTAATCTACACCCTAACCATGCTGACCTGCCAGTGCTTGAAACAACTCTTATCCTAATGAGCTTATAAAGTTCACACAAAACAAGGAGAGCAAACCTGCCTCCACACCGCACACCCACCTGCGTCTTTAATGTGCTTTTATCACTTCCCACGGAGGAACATGGGATGCCTTTGAGAAGCCAGCTTGTAGTTTGTTCCATGAGAGGGCAAAATTGGCCAGGGATCCAGAGGGTGACTAGTGGAACGGTTACAACGTGGAACTCGCAACCACGGTTGAGTGGTTGAGGCGAATAGCATCGATGCATTTAAGGGGAAGCTGGATCAACACAGGAGGGAGAAAGGAATAGAAGGATATGCTGATAGGGTGAGATGAATTAGGGAGGGAGGCTTGTGTGGAGCATAAACACCGGCATAGACCTGTTGGCAAGTACAAAACAAAGTGTTCAGTTGCTCTTACATTATCAATAGTTGGAAATAGAAGCAGGAAATGCAAAAGTGCAGAGGTACTCTGTATAAAAAAAGTTAGTATTGGACAAAAATGGTGCAGTTAGGCCAAATGGCCTTTTTCTGTGCTGTAAATTCTATGTAAATCATCACCTACGTTATCAAATCCTTTAATCATCTTAAACGCTAAGCTTTTGTCTCCTCCATCCCCCCCATTGATAGTAATTCTAGACCATTTATTCCATCGCAGTCATGAACTACCAGCTCCTAATTATAGAGATGTTCATCGTTGGCGTGCTCACACGGATCTCGTACAGGAAGAGGGACGATGGGCCGGGCTACGGGGCATTGGACGCTACCCAGCCCAAGGACCAGGAGGAAAGGGGACGGCAAACGTCAACAGAAGATGCTAAAGGCCAAGACACGGGCAACAATAACCTGGAGGTGTAGGATAACCAGCCACCCGTAATCCGCAATCCAGCTAACTAACTGGGATAAGACAGCTTTGGATACATCAACCAATTAAACTGAAAAAATGAATTAAAACGTGCAATTTTACATGAAGTTGCTTTTCTAAGTATCGGCCATGGCTCAGGGGGTAGCACTCTCCCTCGCCTCTGAGTCAGAGACTTGAGTCTATAATCCAGGCTGACACTCCCAGTGCCAGTACTGAGGGAGTGCTGCACTGTCGGAGGTGCTGTTTTCGTTAAACGGGTGGACGTAAAAGATCCCACAGCCACTATTTCACAGTCCCTGCCGAGCCCTGGCCAATGTTTATCTCTCAATCAACGCCTAAATGAACAGATAATCTGGTCACTTATCTCATTTCTGTTTGCGGGATCTTGCTGTGCGCAAATTGGCTGCCACGTTTCCTACAACAGCGACGACACTTTTAAAAAGTACTTCACTGGCTGCAAAGCGCTTTGGCATTTCAAAATAATCCATTGGGTGGAGCACTTTGATTGTGATAAAACGCTGTATAAATATTTCTTACCGCTCACGCTCCTTCTGAGCTGCAAATTCACCATCCCAAACAGATTTTCGCCCTCCTGCATCCTCATTGTTTTTGAAATCAAGGCTTATTGCACTATCTCCTGCTTTATAAATGCAAGTTTTCCGTCTTTCCATCAACAACTTGCATTTATAAAGCACCTTTAACGTAATAAAAACATCCCAAGGCGCTTCACAGGAGCGATTAACAAACAAAATTTGACACCGAGCCACATAAGGAGATATTAAGACAGGTGACCAAAAGTTTGGTCAAAGAGGTAGGTTTTACGGAGCATCTTAAAAGGAGGAGAGAGAGAGGCGGAGAGGTTTAAGGAGGGAATTCCAGAGCTCAGGGCCTGGACAGCTGAAGGCACGGCCGCCAATGGTGGGGCAAAGGAAGTGGGGGATGGACAAGAGGCCAGAATTGGAGGAGTGCAGAGATCTCGGAGAGTTGTCGGGCTGGAGGAGGTTACAAATAGGGAGGGGCGAGGCCATGGAGGGATTTGAACACAAGGATGAGAGGGGGCACATTCGAGGACAGAAGCTCGGGCCACACAGGGGGCACATTCGAGGACAGAAGTTCAGGCCACTACAATGGACGTTAGATGCTCTTAGCTATATCGGGGGAGGGGGAAGAATGAAAATCAGCCAGGGTCCCCACTCCTGATTGATATTCAGCGACTCCTGCTTCAGCGGATGTCAGATGATGACAGGACTGGATTAGACTGCACCTCTCACCATGGTCTGCTGTCAATCACCGGTGGGGGCGGCTCACACCTTGAAGAACTGGCAAATCAGTGCCTGAGGAACTTGTGTCAGAGTAGGAGCAGCACAGAAGGAGGCCATTCGGCCCATCGTGCCCGTGCTTTCTCTTCGAAAGAGCTATCCAATTAGTCCCACTCCCCTGCTCTTTCCTCATAGTCCTGCAAATTTTCCCTTCAAGTATTTATCCAATTTTCTTTTGAAAGTTATTATTGAATCTGCTTCCACCGCCCTTTCAGGCAGCGCATTCCAGATCATAACAACTCACTGCGTAAAAAAAATGTCTCCTAATGTCACCTCTGGTTCTTTTGCCAATTTCCTTAAATCTGTGTCCTCTGGTTACCGACCCTCTGCTACTGGAAACAGTTTCTCCTTATTTACTCTGTCAAAACTGTTCATGATTTTGGACCCCTCGATCAAATCTCCCCTTAACCTTCTCAGCTCTAAGAACAACCCCAGCTTCTCCGGTCTCTCCACATAACTGAAATCCCTCATCCCTGGTACCATTCTAGTAAATCTCCTCTGCACCCTCTCCAAGACCTTGACATCCTTCCTAAAGTGCGGTGCCCAGAATTGGACCCAACACTCCAGCTGAGGCCTAACCAGTGTTTTATAAAGGTTCAGCATAACTTCCTTGCTTTTGTGCTCTATGCCTCTATTAATAAAGCCCAGGATCCCATGTGCTCGAGCAAGTGTCAAGGCTCCACCAGCAGGGGAGGGGGGAGAAAATGTTTACACTGAAAGAAAAAACGCCGGTAGGATTTTGCTGTTCGACAAAAGAGAAAACGGACACAATGCAGAGGTTTTTAACGCTGTGTTTAATCAGACAATTTTCACTGTTTAACAGCTGTAAGTTGATTAAAAGATCAGCACAGAATCCATTTATCGACAACATGCAACTCTATTAAAAAATCTCAGGTCAGAGCCAAACTTACAGCACTTTGCACTTCAATTTTCTTTTTAAATTAAAAAAAACCCTCTAAATCTGTTGACGAAAAATGATCAGAAATCAAAGAGGATTAACACTTTGCAAAAAGATATATTTCTTTTTTCGATGTACAAACAATCTCTCGAGGATCGCCCACAGAAACAGACTCTGTGCATTGCATAAATTACATACTGATGCTTCACACCACAGTACCAGAGATCAGAGTCTCTAATGCTTCTCCTCTCCCTCCCCTCGATCACCCAACATTGAAGAGGAGGGGCTCGGACAGTGTGGGACTACTGACTTTACTAACAGTAAGACACCTCCCCGCCTCTCTCCCCAGGTCAGGTCCTTGTCCTCCCTCGGGATGCGAGGTGTGGGGGAGAAGGGGCGCGGTCTCACCCGGGCTGACAGTCATGGACTTCCTCGGGCAGGTGTTGGTGAACCAGCTCTTCGCCTCCTGGTTGGGAGGCTGCAGCTTCGTGGCTATTATTACCAGGCCTGCGTTGCCATGAAAACCTCCTCGCGGTAAATCTCAGGGAGTCAGGGCGCGATTGAGGCCCTTTTACTGAGCTCCAGGATCATTGACCAACTCCCGCCAACCCCCTCCTTGCCGACG
The DNA here is from genome assembly GCF_035084215.1 of Heptranchias perlo. Taxonomy (NCBI): domain Eukaryota; kingdom Metazoa; phylum Chordata; class Chondrichthyes; order Hexanchiformes; family Hexanchidae; genus Heptranchias; species Heptranchias perlo. The sequence goes on from NC_090337.1 coordinate 5,764,073, forward strand.
GGGAGGCCTCACTGAGTCAAGCATCTAAGAGGCGCCCTCGGGGGGGTGGGGTCTGGCAATGTTTCGCCGACATTACAAGCAACTGCACTTCATTGGCCGTGAGGCACTTTGGGAAGTCCGGAGGCCCTGAAAGGCGCTGTATAAATGCAGGTAATTTCTTTAAAGCACCTTTGGAAACCCGAGACAAGGCTGAAGCTGGGCAAAGTGCAGATGGAGGAATGACTGCAACGCACTGAATCCCCAAAGCTCTGAATTCACCCCGTTTACAGCGCTGGGATGTTAAAAAGAAGTCTTGTTTTCTTTTTTTTTTAAATAAAGAGAGACCGTAATTTTTACGAAATCCAGCTGACGGGACAACACACACTTTTACAAACCAACTTCTCCTGAGTTGTAAAGCCCCCCCGTGTACTGCGAGTGCACTCTGCTGGTTAACTAGCGTGGATCTCACCCATTTATGGTGGTCGGTATTTACTGGCCCAATCGCCTGCACCTCAGGCAAAGTATTTTTTTTTAAAAAAAGAGAAACAAAATCAGAAATTGCTGGAAACACACAGCAGGTCTGTCAACGTCTGAAAAAAGACAGATTAAAGATTCGGTCAAACTCCATCAGTTCTGATGAAGACCCTTATCCAAAACACTAACCTGTCTTTTCTCTCACAGGTGTGGTGTTTGCAGAATGTTTTTTGCTTGTTTTTTTTAAGAAAAAAAGTCAATTTTCCTTTCTTTTTATCCCCAAAGTTTACTTCTGCAGAGGAACTGGAGAGTACAGAAGAGAGCCTTAATTAGACGACATGGGTCTGAAAGCAAACACTGGACTCACCCGCAAAACATGCATAAGTGTGCAACCAATGCATAACCGTGTAAACGACAGACCATGACCCCAAACGCACCCCACACCCGTTAAGAACGTATCGCACACACAGACAGGTACATCACATGTACCAATCTACACCAATGGGATTCCCAAGGTTATTTCAGTTCAGCCTTCAACCTAATAGCTCTGATCAGTAGTTATTAAAAGGATTGTGATTTTAAAAAATATATAATACACGAGTGGAATTCAGTGTCTTAAGGTACTTCTCAAGCACGTTCCGTTGTTTCTAAGTGCAAACGGGTTTGATTTATACATCAATGCGGCTCAAAAGTTACAACTGTGAGATGGCAGAGAAACCTTTAGCTGGCAGCGTGTTACAGCACAGTGACTCTCCCCAGTGACTCGCTGCTAAGGTGAATAGTGCAAGCTTTCTTGAGACAGAAAGTTCAGTCACAGCACCCAGTTCCCTCTCTGGGCAGCACCCAGTTCCCTCTCTGGGCAGCACCCAGTAAAGAACTCGCATTCGGAATCAGATAAAAGCACGTTATCCCGTCAGAGAGTCTGCCCTGGCACACAGGACTCCCAAAACTCCACTCATTTAGTGACCATCAACAGTTACTGTCTATACTTGTGCGTAAGGCAGCCACAAAAATCCACCCCAGAAACTGACAGGGAGGGAATTACGACCGTTGTATAAGAGGAGAGCTGTGGGTGCAAAGCCCCCGACCTCCCAATTATACGTCAGCAACACCCACATCTCCTCCGTTCTCTCTCTTGTCTCCGGCAGCACATTACTGCCAGCTCCTGCTCCCCCAGGGCTGCGACACTTAACCAGCAATTATCCCCCAAATCCCCTCACTTCAGTCCAGGCTCCTGCAGCAGATTCTGAACTGGAGCCAGCCCAGCGAGATTGGATACGAGACGGGGCAGGGATTTGGGTGGGGGGTGGGGGGGGTGATTTGAAATCTGGAGGGAAATGAGGCGTTGAAATATGACAGGTGTGGAGGAGCTGGAGAATCAGCTGTAGGTAATGGGGACGTACCAGCTCCTCCATCAATGGGGAAAACTGCTCAACCGGGGGGGGAAGCCCGAGAGCCCCTCCCCAACACTTTGAGTGCCCAATCCGGGGTGGAGGGGTAAATTTCTAGCCTTACATGCGAGCATATGCGCTAAGCTCTGACGCACGTCCCGAATGTACTGAGATACGACAGTACACCTTAAATATAAAAGAAAGCCATTTTTTCCCTGTGGTCTTTTCCAAGTGTTTTTTTGTTAAATTAGTTTAATATGCTAAAAAGAAAAACCAGTTTACATCGTTTTCGAGCCGTTTCCCTGCGGAAAATGATTTGTTTTTTAATGTTTAAATTCCAAAGTCCAACTTGACCCATTTGTTCGGATTTCTCTTTTTTTTCTACGTGTGAGCGATATTTGCCCCGTCCCTGTAGAACCCCAGACGGTCGAATTGAGAGGGGGGGGGGGGGGGGGGGGTGGGGGGGTGGGGGTAAATGGAGATTCCGGGAGAGAGACCTTTATTCCGAATCGTCGTCGCTGATGTCGTAAGCAGCCGCGTCGGACTCTGGTTTCGGAGAGCAGGGCGGGGAGGTCTTGGAGAAGGGCCAGCGGAAGGTGGGCGAGGGGGAGCGCTCCCGGGTCGGGCTGCTGCTTGGACTCTGCTTCGGGGTGATGGCTTGTAGCATCCGACCTTTGCCCTCTTTCAGCATGTGCTTCTGTTTTTTTTGGAACGGGGGAAAAAAAGAATCGTAAACCCCGCACGGCATCGTAAACCCCCGCACGGCATCGTAAACCCCCGCACGGCATCGTAAACCCCGCCGATACAACAATAACTTGCATTTATATAGCGCCTTGACGTAGTAAAACGACCCAAGGCGCTTCGCAGGAGCGATTATCAAAGATTTGACACCGAGCCACATAAGGAGATATTAGGACAGGTGACCAAAAGCTTGGTCAAAGAGGTAGGTTTTAAGGAGCATCTTAAAAGAGGAGAGAGAGAGAGAGAGATAGAGAGGATGAGAGGTTTAGGGAGGGAATTCCAGAGCTTAGGGCCGCCAATGGTGGTGGCGAAGGAAATCGGGGATGCTCAAGAAGCCAGAATCGGAGGAGCGCAGAGATCTGAGAGAGTAGTCGGGCTGGAGGAGGTTACAGAGATAGGGAGGGGGCGAGGGCCATGGAGGGATTTGAACACAAGGATGAGGATTTTTTTTTAAAAATCGAGGCGTTCCTGGACCGGGAGCCACTGTAGGTCAGCGAGCACAGGGGGGGGGTGATGCAGCGCTCGGGACGAGTTTACATCGCGGGAGTGGGGGTTGGCGACTCCCTGCTGGGGTTGGATTCTACAAGAACACGCTGCCCTCCGATACCTCGCCCCTCTGGCTTTTAATGCCCCTATATTATTTCTCCCCACTGTGGGCTGCCACCACCATGTCCTTCCAACCTTTCTCTTCAATTCTCTAGCTCCAGGTAGGCTACTCACCATCGTACAGGTATCACCTTTGTGACGCACTTTCCAAAGACAGCCCTATGGCTACTATCGCTCACAGTCTCTCTGTCTTTGTCCCAGCTATCTTGTCTGTTTTTCGGCTAACTCTTCTTCTGTGACCCACGCTCCTTCTACGCTGTCTCAGTTAGTTGTCGTTCGCTCCTGGGTGGGTTCACACTCTTTCTTACTACTTCGACCAACCGTAGTCCCATCCCATGTCCCCCAGTTCCCTCAACAGCACACACACCTTTACAGCCTCCAGCTTAATTCTGATTCTTTTGGCTGCTCGCAGTTAACTTTATTTGTGTCAGGTGGCCTGTTTTACAACAACAAGTTGCAATTATACAGCGATATTAACGTAGAGAAATGTCCCACGGCAGTTAAGAGACTTGTTTCTCTCAGGGACCCCCTTTATTTCCTCACATCACAATAGTGGCCTAAGTTCAAAAGTACTTCATTGGCTGTAAAGTGCTTTGGGATGTCCTGAGGACTTGAAAGACGCTATATAAATGCAAGTTCTTTCTTTCTTTATGATTTTTACTCTCCCTTTTAATTATAATTCTTTCCTGTGTGCTCCCATTGGCATTTAGCCTCTCATAGGCTTTGTCCCTTTAACTGGTTTCATGTGCACTCCCGCTCTCTCTCTCTCTTATGCTTCACCCTTATTTAAAAAATCCACTTCAAATTTCTTCTGCCTGGCGGGGCCATTTTAAATTTCTTTTGCCTAGTGTAGCCTGTTTAAACTTCTTCTGTCTGGTGGGACCTATTTTTCTCTTCCACTCCGCTTTTGATTTACCTGCTCTCAGTTGAGGTTCAACTTGTTCGGAGAGCGTAGCAAAGTGATGCCCTCTCCTTCTACATTTTTAAAAAAAAAATCTAAATAAATTGCAGACGATTATACTTCCCCTACTCCCAGCTCTTGAACGGAGTCAATCTTCCTTTGCCGGTTGTAGGATTTTCTGTGCCTTAATGCTTATGGATAAAGTTTACAAGATCGCTAGGAGACCTTCAGAGCACCTGTGGCTTCTGATGACCAACAAATAAACTTCTCTCCCTCTCGCCCCGAACACCTTTTACTTTTATTGTTATTACTGAACTTCCCCATTTATTATGCAGAAGTGCTCACCAGGGCTCCCTCGGGACCAAACATCTCCAGGAAGTTTCCGATGAATTCTCTCGACTTCTCCTCCCATTTCTGAATCAGGTCGATGCTCTTCTCCTCAACCTTCTGCACAAACTCCTTCGACTTTTCCTCCACATCTTTAACTTTCTGTTTAACTTTGTCGACTCGCTCTTGCAAGTTATATTTCTTTTCCTGGAAAGGAGAGAGTGCGTGTGTGAGAGAGAGAGAGAAAGAGAGAGAGAGAGAGAGACTCCACACACAGAGCGAGAGACGGACACACACACACACAGCCACAAGAGCATGAGGCACACACACAGTGAGCGTGTGGAGTGTAAGACAGAAATAGTGCGAAGAAAAGAGAGACACACACTGACAATGTGTGTGGAGTGAGAGAGTGAAAGAGACAGAACAAAATAGTGAGCGTGTGAGAGACACACAGAAAGTGAGTGTGTAAGAGAGCAAGAGAGAGAGTGAGCGCAGGCTTTATTTTAAATTACGACTGTAGGCGAAGAGGACTTGGGTACAAACTGGGTAAAAACAAGTTTAAGACTTAATGTGAGGAACCCCTTCACACAGAGTGAGTAACACTTGGATTTAACGGTAGGGAGATGGAGGCAAAAACTCTGGAATCATTCACGGGATTAGTAGATGCTGCGATGGGCTAAATGGCCTCCCATATCTGTACTCAATCTTTAGGAAGTGGTTTGCAGGGATTGGCTAGCGCAAAAATGAGTTGGCAGCAGAGCAGTCATTACATATACAAGTCAAAGCAGGGGCGGGACTGCCCAACAGGTGCCAACTTAGAATCATAGAATGGTTACAGCAGAGAAGGTGGCCATTCGGCCCATCGAGCCCGGGCCAGCTCTTTGTAAGAGCAATCCAGTTGGTCCCATTCCCCCACTCTTTCCCCGTAGCCCTGCAAATTTTTTCCCTTCAAGTATTTATCCAATTCTTTTTTGAAAGCCACGATTGAATCTGCTTCCACCGCCCTTTCGCAATTCAGATCATAACTACTCGCTGCGTAAAAAAGTTTTCCCTCATGTTGCCTTCGGTTCTTTTGCCAATCACCTTAAACATACGAACATACATACATACGAATTAAGAGCAGGTGTAGGCCATTTGGCCCCTCCAGCCTGCTCTGCCATTTGATAAGATCATGGCTGATCTGATTGTGACCTCAATCCTACTTTCCCGTCTACCTACTATAATCTTTGACTCCCTCGTTAATCAGGAATCTATCTAACTCAGCCTTAAAAATATACAATGACCCTGCCTCCACCGCTCTCTGGGGAAGGGAGTTCCACAGATTCACGACCCTCAGAGAAAAAAATTCTCATCTCTGTTTTAAATGGGAGACCCCTTATTTTTAAACTGTGGCCCCTAGTTCTAGTCTCTCCCAAAAGCGGAATCGTCCCCTTCTAGTCCCCTCAGGATCTTATGTGTTTCAATAAGATCACCTCTCATTCTTCTAAACTCCAGTGTATACAGGCCCAACTTGTCCAACCTTTCCTCATAAGATAACCCCCTCATCCCAGGAATCAGTCGAGTGAACCTTCTCTAAACTGCCTCCAAAGCAATTATGCCCTTTCTTAAATAAGGAGACCAAAACTGCACATAATATTCTAGATGTGGTCTCACCACTGCCCTGTACAACTGTAGCAAAACATCTCTACTTTTATATTCCATTCCTCTTGCAATAAATGACAACATTCCATTTGCCTTCCTAATCACTTGCTGTACCTGCATACTAACTTTTTATGATTCATGTACAAGGACACCCAGATCCCTCTGTACCTCAGAGTTCTGCAATCTCTCTCCATTTAAATAATATACTGCTTTTCTATTCCTCCTGCCAAAGTGGACAAGTTCACATTTTCCCACATTATACTCCATCTGCCAAATTTTTGCCCACTCACTTAAGCTATCTATACCCCTTTGCAGACTCCTTATGTCCTCTTCACAACTTACTTTCCTACCTACCTTTGTGTCACTCAGCAAATTTAGCAACCATACATTCGGTCCCTTCATCCAAGTCATTGATATAGATTGTAAATAGTTGAGGCCCCAGCACTGATCCCTGTGACTCCACTCGTTACATCTTGACAACCTGAAAATGACTCATTTATGCCTACTCTCTGTTTCCTGTTAGCTAACCAATCCTTTATCCATGCTGATATGTTACCCCCTACAAAATGAGCTCTTATTTTGTGTAGTAGCCTTTGATGTGGCACCTTGTCAAAAGCCTTCTGGAAATCCAAGTACACCACATCCACAGGATCCCCTTTATCCACGTTGCTTGTTACTTCCTCAAAGAATGCTAATAAATTAATCAAGCACAATTTCCCTTTCGCAAAGTCGTGTTGATTCTGCTTGATTGCATTGGGATTTTCTAAGTGCCCTGCTATAACCTCCTCAACAATAGATTCTAGCATTTTCCCTATGACAGATGTTAAGCTAACTGGCCTGTAGTTTCCTGCTTTCTGTCTCCCTCCTTTCTTGAATAGAGGAGTTACATTCATTATTTTCCAATCTGATGGGACCTTCCAGAATCTAGGAAATTTTGGAAAAGTAATACCAATGCATCTACTATCTCTGCAGCCACTTCTTTTAAGACCCTAGGATGAAGTCCGTCAGGACCTGGGGATTTGTCAGCTTTTAGTTCTAATATTTTTTCAAAACCCTTTCCCTGGTGATCGTAAATATTTTAAGTTCCTTTCTCCCTCCCTTTCACCTCTTGATTCACAATTATTTCTGGCATATTATTTGTATCCTCTACAGTGAAGACAGACGCAAAATATCTGTTCAATTCATCCGCCATTTCCTTATTCTCCATTATTCATTCCCCAGACACTCTCTCTAGAGGACCAATGCTCACTTTACTTACTCTTTTCCTTTTTAAATACCTGTAGAAACTCTTACTATCTGTGTTTATATTTCTAGCTGGCTTTCTCTCGTACTCTAATTTCTCCCTCATTATTATTCTTTTAGTCATTCTTTGCTGTTTTTTATATTCTGACCAATCTTCTGACCTGCCACTAATCTTTGCGGAATTGTATGCTTTTTCTTTCAATTTGATACTATCTATAACTTCCTTAGTTGGCCACGGATGGTACGTCCTTCCCCTAGAGTCTTTCTTTCTCACTGGAATGTATCTTTGCCGAGTGTATGAAATATCTCATTAAATGTCTGCCACGACATCTCTACTGACCTATCCCTTAACCTAATTTCCCAGTTCACTTTAGCCAGCTCTGTCTTCATGCCCTCATAATTGCCCTTATTTAAGTTTAAAACACTAGTCTTAGACTTACTCTTCTCTCACTCAAACTGAATGCGAAATTCAATCATATTGTGATCACTGCTACCTAGAGGCTCCTTTACAATGAGGTCATTAATTAATCCTGTCTCATTACACATTACCAGATCTAGAATAGCCTGCTCTCTGGTCGGCTCTAGAACGTGCTGCTCGAAGAAACTGTGCCGAAAGCACTCTATGAACTCATCTTCCAGGCTACCTTTGCCAATCAGATTCTTCTAATCTACATGTAGATTAAAATCACACATGATTATTGCTGTTCCTTTCTCACAAGCCCCCATTATTTCTTCCTGTATACCCTGTCCTACAGTGTGGTAACTGTTAGGCGGCCTATAAACTACTCCCATAAGTGACTTCTTGCCTTTACTATTTCTTATTTTCATTACCCGTGTCCTCTGGTTCTCGACCCTTCCGCCAAGGGAAACAGTTTCTCTTTATTTACCCTATCTAAACCCGTCACAATTTTGAAAACTTCTATCAAATCTCCTCTCAACCTTCTCTGCTCTAAGGAGAGCAACCCCAGCTTCTCCAGTCTATCCATGTAACTGAAATCGCTCATCCCTGGAACCATTCTAGTAAATCTTTTCTGCACCCCCTCTAAGGCCTTCACATCCTTCCTAAAGTGTGGTGCCCAGAATTGGACACAATATTCCAGTTGAGGCCTAACCAGTTTTATAAAGGTTCCACAGAACTTCCTTGCCTTTGTATTCTATGCCTCTATTTATAAAGCCCAGGATCCTGAATGTTTTTGTAACCACTTTCTCAACCTGTCCTGCCATCTTCAAAGATTTGTACACATATAGCCCTAGGTCTCTCTGTCCCTGCGGCCCCTTTACAATTGTACCATTTAGGTTAAATTGCTTCTCCTCGTTCTTCCTGCCAAAATGTATCACTTCACACTTTTCTGCATTAAAATTTCATCTGTCATGTGTCTGCCCATTCTACCAGCCTGTCTATGTCCTCTTGAAATCTATTGCTATCCTCCTCACTGTTTACTACACTTCCAAGTTTTGTGTCATCTGCAAATTTTGAAATTGTGCCCCGTACACCCAAGTCCAAGTCATTAATATATAGCAAAAAAAGCACTGGTCCCAGCACCGACCCCTGGGGAACACCACTGTACACCTCCCTCCAGTCCGAAAAACAACCGTTCATCACTGCTCTCTGTTTTCTGTCACTTAGCCAATTTCGTATCCGTGCTGCCACTGCCCCTTTTATTCCCTGGGCTTCAACTTTGCTGACAAGCCTATTATACGGCACTTGGAAGTCCATATAAACCACATCAACCAATTGCCCTCGTCAACCTTCTCTGTTACCTCATCAAAAAACTCAATCAAGTTAGTTAAACACGAATTGCCTTCAACAAATCCGTGCAGACTTTCCTTAATTAATCCACACTCATCGAAGTGATTATTAATTCTGTCCCGCATTATCGTTTCTAAAAGCTTCCCCACAACCAAGGTTAAACTGACTGGCCTGTAGTTGCCGGGTTTATCCTTACACCCTTTTTTGGACAAGGGTGAAACATTTGCAATTCTCCAGTCCTCTGGCACCACCCCCGTATCTACGGATGTTTGGAAGATTATGGCCAGCACCTCCGCAATTTCCACCCTTACTTCCCTCAGCAACCTAGGATGAATCCCATCCAGACCGGGTAACTTATCTACTTTAAGTACAGCCAGTTTTTCTAGTACCTCCTCTTTATCAATTTTTAGCCCATCTAGTATCTCAACTACCTCCTCTTTTACTGTGACTTTACAGCATCATCTTCCTTGGTAAAGACAGATGCAAAGTACCTCAGCCATGCCCTCTGCCTCCATGAGTAGATCCCCTTTTTGGTCCCTAATTGGCCCCTCCCCTCCTCTTACTACCCATTTACTATTTATATGCCTATAGAAGACTTTTGGATTCCCTTTTATATTAGCCACCAGTCTATTCTCATACTCTCTCTTATTTCCTTTTTCACTTCTCCTCTGTGCTTTCTATATTCAGCCTGGTTCTCACTTGTATTATCAACCTGACATCTGTCATACGCCCCCTTTTTCTGCTTCATCTTACTCTCTATCTCTTTCATCACCCAGGGAGCTCTGGGTTTGGTTTCCCTACCTTTCCTCTGGCAGGAATGTGCCTGGACTGTACCCGCACCATCTCCTCTTTAAAGGCCGCCCATTGCTCGATTACAGTTTTGCCTGCTAATCTTTGATTCCAATTTACCCGGGCCAGGTCCGTTCTCATCCCACTGAAATTGGCCCTCCTCCAACAAAGTATTTTTACTCTAGATTTCTCCTCATCCTTTTCCATAATTAATCTAAACCGTATGATATTATGATCACTGTTCCCTAAATGTTCCCCCACTGACACTTGCTCCACTTGACCCACCTCATTCCCCAGAACCGGATCCAGCAATGCCTCCTTTCTCGTTGGGCCAGAAACATACTGATCAAGAAAGTTCTCCTGAACACACTTCAGGAATTCCTCCCCCTCTTTGCCCTTTACACTATTACTATCCCAGTCTATATTAGGATAGTTGAAGTCCCCCATTATCACTACTCTACAGTAAAATACTCTCTGTAACTTCCCTGCAAATTTGCTCCTCTATATCTTGCCCTTTTTTGAGCCAGGTCTCCGTTATCGCCACTACATCCTATTCACATGTGGCTATTTGTGCCTGCAGCTCATCAACCTTATTTACCACACTTCATGCATTTACACACATGCACTCTAAACCTATCTTAGACCTTCTCGTATTCTCTCTTAGTCTGATCCCACTTAATATTGCACTATTTCTTACTATAGCGCTATCTGTCTCTCCTAATCCTTTATGCATCTTGTTTCTCCTTTCTAATGCTGCATCCTGGTGCCCATCCCCCAGCCAAATTAGTTTAAACCCTCCCCCACAGCACTAGTGAACCTCCCCGCGAGGACATTGGTCCCAGCTCTGTTGGGGTACCACCCGTCCGTCTTAAACAGATCCCTCCTGCCCCAGAACTGGCCCCAGTGCCCCAAGAATCTGAAGCCCTCCCTCCTGCACCATGTCACTAGCTACGCATTATCTTCCTATTTCTGTACTCACTAGCGCACGGCACTGGGAGTAATCCAGAGATTACTACCTTTCAGGTCCTGCTTTTTAACTTCCTCCCTAGCTGCGGACCTCATCCTTTTTCTTTCCTATGTCGTTGGTGCCCACATGGACCACGACTTCTGCCTGTTCCCTTTCCCTCCGCAGAATGTTCTGCACCCTCTCAGTGATGTCCTTTACCCTGGCACCAGGGAGGCAACAGGCCATGCAGGACTCACATCAACGGTCACAAACGCCTGTCTGTCCCCCTGACTATCGAATCCCCTATGGCTACTGCATTTCTACACTTCACTGTACCCCCCCCCTCTGCAGTCTTTTGCCCCATGGTGCTGTGCCCCTCAAGCTCAGAAACCCTCAGCTGAAGCAACTGGAGACATTTCCTGCACATGTGGCCCTCCAGGACACATGAAGCATCCTGAAGTTCCCACATGGCGCAGGAATTGCAGGCAATGGGTCTCAGCTGCCCGTCCATTATATTTAGAACCTGTTTTTTTCCTGAACTCCCTTTAGATACTCGATTATTATTAATTTACTTACCCCGATTAACCTACCCTTTTATTCCGGGTCTCTCAGAGCTCCTCCTCTCTGTTCACTGTCCTTCCCCCTCTACACCTAATTCCCTCGCTCACCAAATTCTCAAGTTCCCACTCGGTTCACAATCCACTCCGTTCACAATGCGCTCTGTGCTTCAGCCCCCTTCTACAATAAAAACATAAGACATCGGAAATACACGGTAGGTCCGTCTGCATCTTAACACATCAGGAGCAGACTTAAGTCAAGAAAGGCAGGAGAGTTTCCTGACATTGACCAAAGTGAGGGGGAGAGAGAAGCGTCAGTCACCTTGGAGTTCGGCAAACAGTGGTCCCCTTCAGCTGTGAAGGGCAGTTTAAGGTACAGAACAGTACAACTTCTCATGCAAGTGGAATTTTAAATTAAAAGTGATTGATTCTAATCAGTTGCACACCAGTGCAGTTAAGCGAGAATAGCAGGTCAATTCTTCCACATGTTAAGTACAACAACCAGCCCATAATAAAATTACCAGGGGGAGATACTTGACTCTGATCAGTAGCTATTTATTAACAAAGGGGAAATAAATGAAGGACCACGCTATCGATTTAGAGCTGTGCATTACCCAGAGCATCAGCCTCTCTGATGGGAAGAGGAATGCAGGGGAGCCGGTACATGGTGTGGGGAAGTCGGAGAGAGATTAGGGGGGGGGGGGGGGGGGGGAGCCGGGATGAGAAGCCGGAAGTCGGAGAGAGATTGGAGGAGACTCTCCAGGGCTGGTCCCAAATTCAGCACCCTCTCAAGATTAAAATGTTTTTTTTGTTACTGCTCCGACTGTATATTCTCCATGCTACGAGCACACATAGGAACAGGAGTAGGCCATTCAGCCCCTCGTGCCTGAGAGTCTGCAGAAAATAAAAACTTGGCCACCCACAATGTAATGCTCGGTACCACATGGTTAGCATTCCGCAGAGGTCAAGATTGAAAAGTGAGCACCATTTTCACGTTTCTTTTTTTAATAAATGAAGGGGTGAATTTTTCTCTTCGGTGCTGGGACGGAGAGGGTTATACACCCGCAACAAAGCTCACCCCATTTTCCGACCATTTATGGCTGTTATACTTTTGTGATCCTCCCTACCTAATTTTCCGCCATCATAATTGAATCATATAGCACAGGAGGCAGCCATTCGGCCCATCGTGCCTGTGCCGACTCTTTGAAAGAGCTATCCAATTAGTCCCACTCTCCCTGCTCTTTCCCCATAGCCCTGTAAAATGTTTCCTTTTCAAGTATTTATCCAATTCCCTTTTGAAAGTTACTACTGAATCTGCTTCCACCGCCCTTTCAGGCAGCGCATTCCAGATCATAACAATTCTCTGCGTGAAAAAAATCCTCCTCATCTCCCCTCTGGTTCGTTTGCCGATTACCGTAAATCTGTGTCCTCTGATCCCCGGCCCTCCTGCCAGTGGAAACACTTTCTCCTTATTTACTCTATCAAAATCCTTCATGTCCTCCCCTTCCCCATCTGCTCAGGCAATGCTTTGCGCCCAAGCACGGAAGAGCAAAACCTGCCCCACCAATGGCAAACACTGGGCAAGAAATGCAGGAAACTAAACTCCCAATCACCCGAGTTCCGTGCTCCACGGCCGGCTGCTGCCACCATCACTTACGTTTATAAAGCTGACGTTGAGTTCTTTGGCAGTGTAACCGCGCTGCAGGTTCCTACGTACGTACACGTCGTAATCCCGCACAATTCTGGTAATGATGTCTGATGTGGAGATCCCTTCCGTTCTCTGAGTTGGGGCAAACATGCCTGTAAGTCACACACAGTAGAGGGGCGTTTATGAGATCACGGAGCCTTAAAATAGTCCCTGGTGTTAGTTGGAAAGAAAAGAAAGAACTTGCATTTATATAGCGCCTATCACCACCTCAGGATGTCCTAAAGCGCTTTACAACCAATTAAGTACTTTTTGTAGTGCAGTCACCGTTGTAATGTAGGAAACGTGGCAGCTAATTTGCACACAGCAAGCTACCACAAACAGCAACGTGGTAATGACCAGATCATCTGTTTTAGGTGTTGGTTGAGGAATAAATATTGGCCAGGGCACCGGGAAGGACTCCTCTGCTCTTCTTCGAAATAGTGGCCGTGGGATTTTTTAAGTCCACCTGAAAGAGCAGACAGGGCCTCTGTTTAACATCTCATCTGAAAGGCAGCGCAGCGCTCCCTCAATACTGCACTGGGAGTGTCAGCCTAGATTTTTTGCTCAAGTCTCTAGAGTGGGACTTGAACCCACGACCTTCTGACTCAGAGGCAAGAGTGCTACCAACTGAGCCATGGCTGACACCAATGAGATCGATACAACCAAATATATTTCTCTGTGTGTGTGTGTGTGTGTGTGTGTGCGCGCGCGCGCGCGCGCGCGTAGCTGGAAATGGGAATGATGCCTATTACAATGCGGTGTTACCAGGCATGGGTGGTGTAACAAGAAACCTTAATGGGTTTCAAGAAGTAACGTAAATGGTCAACAACTAGGATTCAGGGTCATTACAAATCCACCAAGGGAATGCTGTGACCAGGTGGGCTAGTTTCTTTAAACTGTTGCTATGTTACAGTAGGATAGTGTACAATATAATAGTAAATAGCATAACAATACAGAAGTCAGTATTAATATCAATATGAGAATGAATTCTGCGTAATCGAGTCTAACACATGGTTTAGATTAGGTCGTCAGGATTCCGCATGGGGAATGCTAAGTAAGCTGGAGGTGTCAGGTTAATACAAAATAAGGAGCGTCAATGGGTTTGTGTAAGAATTATAGCGAGTTTAGAGCCAACATGTCTCAATAGGTTTCAGCTGTTATTATTTTGGTACGGTGTGATGTTTATAGCCATGAAAACTGTGTTATCTTCTACATAAACTCCACCCACATTCCAGTGAGAATGGAGGGAATGTGGTGCGATGTCGTCACACCAAAAGACACAAAGATCACATAACAGTAATCTCAGAATTGAAAGGTTTAGAGCAAGTCATCTGACGTTGTCCATCTAGGTGTATAAATAGACTCACTTTCAGTAATTCTGTGCTCAGAGCTCGCCTGGATTTGTTAGTTGATCGCAAACCTGATGGATATCCTATTGGTAAGTATATAGACATATAATCTGCTTATACTTTCTGTCAATATTAATAATAAAACCAAGTTGATACCAGACTCAAAATCGCTGCAAAGGCCCTTTAAGCTGCTGCAGCCAGTTTTTTCTATGCTGCATTGGATTTTTTTAAAAATTCGTTCATGGGATGTGGGTATCGCTGGCGAGGCCAGCATTTATTGCCCATCCTAATTGCTCTTGAGAAGGTGGTGGTGAGCCGCCTTCTTGAACCGCTGCAGTCCGTGTGGTGAAGGTTCTCCCACAGTGCTGTTAGGAAGGGAGTTCCAGGATTTTGACCCAGCGACGATGAAGGAACGGCCATGTGCCTGCTGCTCTTGTCCTTCTAGGTGGTAGAGGTCGCGGGTTTGGGAGGTGCTGTCGAAGAAGCTGCAGTGTGGATGGTACACACTGCAGCCACGGTGCGCCGGTGGTGAAGGGAGTGAATGTTTAGGGTGGTGGATGGGGTGCCAATCAAGCCAATTTCCTTCCCCCGCCCCTCCAGAAAGGAGTTACCAACAATGCGCACAAACAGCACTGGGTGCCCATCGACAAGTGATGTTGACTGAGCGTCCGAGGAAAATTGGATGGGATCACGGTGGGGTTAAACGGCAAGCAGAACTGCAGTCCCAGCCCATCTCTGGAGATAAACCCACCACTGCTAAATGTCTAGCCACCACCACCCCCTCCCCTTTTTCTCTTAGCTTGGTGCCTATAAGGAAAGCCTACACCTCTCTTGGGACCACTGTATTCTCGTGACAGATTTAGATTGACCCTGTTTACTACATTGTTAAGAAGAAATAATTGATTCTAAGTCATAAGAGGCAAATCCATAAACAAACCATCTGGAATCCAAGTCTAAGTCAAAACTGGTTAGGCAAGCTTCAGTGCTGAGTGAAGGTATTGGATCTCTAATACACCAAGGCAGGAAGTAATGGTCAGTTTTGATTAATTGCGAAGGACACCCCTTTTCACCTTCCACAAAAGAAAAATACGCCGAGGCTATTGGCCCACATTCTTCACTTTAGTTTTCACCCAGTTAAATCAAGCGTACAAGTTTTTGTGGTGAGGCAGAATTTCCAGTGCAACAGCTTGTACAATAAGTAAAAAGGACTGCTCAGAAAGAGTGTAAAATATCAAAAGTAGTACTGTATGTTATGCTTATCTGCTGATTACTTGATTCAGTATAATTTTATTTGTTAAATAAATTCGAATTGGTACTTTAGCCTGAGATATATGGCGTGTCAGCTTGGTCTTTTCCCCCAATTCCAAGATGTCACACGGCAGGAGGGAGGGAGGGGAGAGAGGAATCAGAAAAGAAGAATAGGCTGTATTATTTCCAGAGATCGCAAGTTCAAATCCTACTAGGGCAAGTTGTGAACCTAAATTCAATAAATCTAGCGATTAGTGGACCAAGAAAAATGACCAGTGTCACACTACATGACCATCGAGGAAGTAACCTGATAAGATCTTTTAATGCAGTTTCCTTTTTGTACAGATCATCTTTGTAAGTTGTGAAGAAGTGCTTCCTGACATCACCCATAAACGGCCTGGCTCTAATTTTAAGGTTATTCCCCCTTGTTCTAGACTCCCCCACCATAGGAAATAGTTTCTCTCTATCTACCCTATCAAATCCTTTAATCATCTTCAACACCAGGGTGGCTGGAAATAGGAAAATGCCACAGCAGTAAAGTAGGGGGTTACTTTCGGAGATTGGGGCTGAGAAAATATTTAATCTACACACTAACCATGCTGACCTGCGAGTGCTTGAATGAATGCAAACCTGCCTCCACACCAAACACCCACCTGCGTCTTTAATGTGTTTGTAAACGTCATCACTTCCCGCGGAGGAATATGGGATGTCATCATGTGCCACAAAGTCAATCTGTAACAAAAAGCCATCTTTAAAAACATTATATTTTTTAAAAAAATACTTGAATTTATACCACTTTTGAACGTCTCGAAGTATTTCACAATCCACACTCCTGTGTCTGCTTGTACTTCAAATCTACTGAGCCTTACTTCCTGTCGTCATGTTTCTGCCACACTTTTGTGTCAACTTTTTCCATTATAAATTCTTATGTCCACATTTATAATAGAAACTGCCTGGGTAAACTGGTCACATTGCAATTCTGCCCTCCCACCAGCAGTCGCGTTGTATTGCCTCAGAGTTGTAGTCAGCCGTGGCTCAGTGGGCAGCACTCACTCGCCTCCAAGTCAGAAGGTTGTGGGCTCGAGTCCCACTCTAGAGACTTGAGCACAAAAATCTAGGCTGACACTCCCAGTGCAACGCTGAGGGAGTGCTGCACTGTTGGAGCTGCCATCCTTCGGATGAGACGTTAAACGTCTGACCTCTCAGGTGCATGTAATATATCCCGTGTCTCTATTTCCAAGAGCAGAGGCGTTCTCCCCAGTGTCCTGGGCCAATATTTATCTCTCAACAAAGTATCACCAAAAGACAGATTATCTCATTGCTGTTTGTGGGACCTTGCTGTGCGCAAATTGGCTGTCGCGTTTCCAACAGTGACTACACTTCAAAAGTACTTCATTGGCTGGAAAACACTTTGGGACGTCCTGAGGTCATGAAAGGTCCTGTATAAATGCAAGTTCTTTCTTTTTTTGTGCCTCCCAGCTCCTCAGCCTAAGCTGCAGGCAAACTCCTAAGTTCCAACCAACCTTACTTCTCTGATTGCTGAATTGCCATAACTTTTGACACTTAATAAATATTAATCTTATATTATACATAATAACTATGTCTTTAAAACGGGAACTGGCTTAAGTCTGTACACTGTGGCCCAATAAACCCACCTTCCTTAAACCTACCTCACTTGAAGACTACACCTAATCTTGACTCCGTGTGCCACGACACAGGAGATTAACCAATAAGAGTCATTGTTGAAACATGTTGCTCTAATCAGGGGTGAGGGGGGCGAGAAATGGGGACAAAAAGGAGGATGGCAATCACCCTCAGCTCTGATGTTTCCTCTCCCCACAAGTTAGGTAACCGGTCAGCACTCATCACCATAGCAAAAGAACCATGGTCAGGAGAGATGAGATTTTTTTTTTAACGCAGCGAGTTGTTATGATCTGGAATTCACTGCCTGAAAGGGCGGTGGAAGCAGATTCAACAGTAACTTTCAAAAGGGAATTGAATAAATACTTGAAGGGGAAAAATTTGCAGGGCTACGGGGAAAGAGCAGAGGAGTTGGGATTAATTGGACAGCTCTTTCAAAGAGCCGGCATAGGCACAATGGGCTGAATGGCCTCCTTCTGTGCTGTAAGATTCTATGATTTTCCTGTATGATATCAGGTGTTGAACCCATCCTGGGATACACGTCTACAGGCACCATTCATTCTACATTTCCTCACTCAAGTGTACATATTCACATGCACGTTTAGACAGTGAGCGCTGACATACAGCACGTCACAGCCCAGCCCGATTCTGGTTTAACCCGGGTTAGGTTTATATAGGATATTGTCATAGATCACTATTCCCCTTACGTGGGGGTATTATACGATATTGTCATACATCCTTTACCTCTGATAGAAATTGGAGTTCTAGAAAACACTGAAATGTCTGGGTAATACTCTTTATTAAATCAAGTCAATGAGATAATAAAACACAAGCCATTACATGCGGTGTATATGAGATAGAGGCACTGATTAGACTCACACACCAGGGACTCCTTCAGGAGCTCGCAAGTGTGCCGTCTTGACTGCTTACGCTCGCCTCAGCAAGAGTAGGTTGAAGTTCCCCAAGGAGCTCCAGTGTGTTGCATCTTTTATAGGTTTAATTACGTAGGACAAATGTGGGTACTGTATGTCATCACGTTCTGTGGGTATGCCGTTGACACATAAGCTTGTTTAGTGGTAAGGTTAGGTGCTACTATTTATTGTGCATACCTCTGACGTCTTAGGTTGTTTATTGCACTCTAGACATTCCACATGAGTGCTTATTAGTTCTCTGTAGCATTGAAGTTTTATATAGCCATTGAGTAATTACGTTCATATGAATATGTACACTTGGATGAGGAAATATAATGAGTACTAAAACGTGGATATATATTTTAAAAGCTTAGTATGACTCCTCTACTTGATACACCTATACTGAACAACCCATTGTCTCCACACACACTCTCTCTCACTGCCCCGCCCAAAGCAGGGGTCAGACAGCACAGAAGGCAGCCATTCAGGCCATCGCGCCTGTACCAGTGCGAGCTCTCCAACCAGCTACTTACTCTAATTCTATTTCTCACCATTTCCCCCATCCATTTCTATTCCTTTTTTCTTAAATACTTACTTAGTTCCCTTTTAAATGCCTCAACTGCCACTTATGGTAAAGGATTCCATGTTCTAATAACGCTCTATGTAAACTTTCTTCTAACTCCCCCTTTGTCCTGTGTGATAATCCTGAGTTTGTGTTTCCCTTCTTATTAACACATCAACCAATAAAAACAATCTTTCATTATTTACCTTCTCAACTTTGAAAACCTCGGTCAGATTCCATGAACCTTCCCTATTCCAGTGAAAAGAGCCCCAACATTTCAAGCCTTTCAGCATGACCATGAACTCTTAATCCTGGTATCAGTGTAGTGAATCTTCACTGGCCCCTTTTCACGGCACTAATATCCTTCTTCTAATGGAGTGTCCAGAATGGCACACAATACTCGACCTAACCAATGCCTTGTACAAATTCACCACCACTTCCTTACTTTTATATGCAATGCCTCCCTGTGTATAAACTAGGAAGCCATTTGCCTTTTTTATGGCCACTTGCCGGTCACCGGTTGACAAACAGAAGCAAGAGCCCTGGCTACCTCCCTAATTAGGGCACGGAGGCCAATTATATCACCACCACCACTGCTGAGACCCGCTAGCTTGGTACAAGATGGGGAATCCAACTTGACAATTTCCTTGTTAAACTCGCCAAATAATCTGGTGGGGTTTTAGCCCCAGTTTTCAGTGTGTTTTGTTTTTAAAGGTGTGTCTCATCGCCCAATGATCAGTATCTTTTGACAACTTGCCGACTTCAAGGTAAAGTCTATGAGCTGAAGGCACAGATTCAATTCGTAGGATCAAAGAATGTTATAGCACAGAAACCTGGCCATTCGGCCCATCAAATTGGTGCCAGTGTTTTTCTCCATGAGCCAACTAGTCTAACCCCATTCTCCTGCTCGCTCCCCACACAACGAGAACGACGACAACTTTCATTTATATAGTGCCTTTAACGTAGTAAAACATCCCACGGCGCTTCACAGGAGCGTAATAAAACAAAATTTGGCACCAAGCCACATAAGGAGATTTTAGGATACGTGACCAAAAACTTGGTCAAAGGTTCTAAGAAGTGACTTAAAGGAGAGGGAGGGGCGAGGCCATGGAGGGATTTGCAAACAAGGATTTCAATACCCTTTAATATTCTTCTTTAAGAAACTAATTCCCTACTAAAGGAATTATAATGGACTTTGCTTCAACAATATTTATGGCATGGGAATTCCACATTCTAACCGCCCTCTGTGCACACATAATTTTTCTAACCTTCCCTTTAAATACTTCTGTAATTATCTTAAATCTGTTCCTTCTCATCACAGCCTCTGCAAACAGTGGAAATAATCAGGCAGTGCTTAACCTTTTTATAACGCTGCCTAATCTTGCAGATTTCTATCAGGCCACCTCTTAGCTATCTCAGCTCTAGTGGAATAACCACTAATTCTTCAAGTCTCTCTGTAATTGTAACCCCCTCATCCCTGGTAACATCCAAGTGAATCTACGCTGCAGCTTTTGAAACAGTAACTTACCAGAAACGTTAGCTGGTTTGGTAAGGGCCTTCTTATATTTACAACAGCAACAACAACTTGCATTTATATAGTGTCTTTAACCTCATAAAAAACTTCCCCAGGCACTTCACAGTAGCGTTACCAGACAAAATTTCACACTGAGCCACATATTAGGACAGGTGACCCAAAGCTTGGCTAAAGAGGTGGGTTTTAAGGAGCGACAAAGGAGGAGAGAGAGGCGGAGAGGTTTAGGGGGGGGGAATTCCAGAGCTTAAGGCCTAAGCAACTGAAGGCAGGGCCACCAATGGTGGAGTGATGAAAATCGGGGACATGCAAGAGGCCAGAATTGGAGGAGCGCAGAGATCTCAGAGGGTTGTAGGGCTGGAGGAGGTTACAGAGATAGGGAGGGGAGCGAGGCTATGGAGGGATTGAAAACAAGGATTTTAATATCCTTTACTGTTCTTTCTCAAGCAACTAATTCCCATGGAAAGGAATTATAATGAACTTTCCCTCAACAATGGTTTGTGGCAGATGAATATCACAGGCCATTGGATAAAGCACCAAAGTCTTCCCACCTCCTCCTACTGTGGGGCACCCAGGTGTCAGCAACAAGTGC
Source organism: Heptranchias perlo (assembly GCF_035084215.1). Taxonomy (NCBI): domain Eukaryota; kingdom Metazoa; phylum Chordata; class Chondrichthyes; order Hexanchiformes; family Hexanchidae; genus Heptranchias; species Heptranchias perlo. The sequence goes on from NC_090337.1 coordinate 5,784,938, forward strand.
TCCCAGGTCAGTAGATTGCAGGCCTACCTACTCCGCCCCAATTATGCACCATAACTCCAACCACTGAAGAGCATTTCCCTGGTTTCCCCCCTCACCATTTCCCACACCAGCCATTCCAGTCTTTGCTAAGTGAGATGGTCAGCTTGTGACAGTTATGTTGAGGCGCTACAGTCATTATCATAAAGAACTGGGTTCAGACTGCCTCAAATTTCCATCAAAAGAGGGCCCTGACAGCCAGCCAGTGATTGGGCCCTTCATCTAGTTTTCACACACAGTCTTTTCACAGAAACTATTCCCATTGGCAGAAGGGTCAAGAACCAGAAGACATAGATTTAAGATGATTGGCAAAAGAACCAAAGGCAACATGAGAATTTTTTTTTTTTACACAGCGAGTGGTTATGATCTGGAATGCACTGCCTGAGGGGTTGGTGGAAGCAGATTCAATCGTGGCCTTCAAAAGGGAACTGGATAAGTACTTGAAGGGAAAAAATTTGCAGGGCTACGGGGATAGGAACATAGGAACAGGAGTAGGCCATTCAGCCCCTCGTGCCTGCTCTGCCATTTGATAAGATCATGGCTGATCTGTGATCTAACTCCATATACCCGCCTTTGGCCCATATCCCTTAATACCTTTGATTGCCAAAAAGCTATCTATCTCAGATTTAAAATAGGGCGGGGGAGTGGGACTAGCTGGATTGCTCTTGCAGAGAGCACAGACTCGACGGGCCGAATGGCCTCCTTCCGTGTTGTAACCTATGATTCTATGGAATTTACAGCACAGAAACAGGCCATTCGGCCCAACTGGTCTATGCCGGTGTTTATGCTCTACACGAGCTTCTCCCACCCCTCCTCATCTAACCCTATCAGCATATCCTTCTATTGCTTCCTCTCTCATGTGTTTATCTGGCTTCCCCTTTAAATGCATCTATGTTATTCGCCTCAACTACTCCTTGTGGTAGCGAGTTCCACATTCACACCACTCTCTGCGTAAAAAGGTTTCTCCTGAATTCCTTATTGCATTTATTAGTGACTATCTTATATTTATGAAGGAAAAGCTGAGAGAAGCAGAATTGTATCTTTTCGTTATTTCCAGTCTGTTTTTTTTATCATTTTGATAAGAATGTTCGTTATCAGTGTGAAAGCTGCAGTCTGTGACTTCCTGCCGCACAGATAGAAGGGAGTGCGAGAGGTTATCGTGTGTGAAGCAACTGATTACAATCAACACCCAACACAATTAAACATGTCAACATCTGAGAAAAGGTCAGCTAGGGGCTTGAAGGTAAGGGGGAATAAAGGGTTTATGGGACACAGAACGGGCACAACTGATAAGGACTACTGCTCGTTTTGGAGAATAAACACCAGCACAGACTAGTTTGGCTGAATGATTCCATACACCAGGGATGAGCGAATTCAGTTACGTGGAGAGACTGGAGAAGCTGGGATTGTTCTCCTTAGAGCAAAGAAGGTCATGGTGAGATTTGATAGAGCTGTTCAAAATTACGAGGGGTTTTGATAGAGCAGATAAGGAGAAACTGTTTCCGCTGGCAGGGGGGTTATCATTGTTATGATCTGGAACGCGCTGCCTGAAAGGGCGGTGGAAGCAGATTCAATAATAACTTTCAAAAGGGAATTGGATAAATACTTGAAAAGGAGAAATTTGCAGGGCTACGGGGAAAGAGCGGGGAGAATGGGACTAATTGGACAGCTCTGTCAAAGAGCCGGCACAGACTTGGTGGGCTGAATGGCCTCCTTCTGTGTTGTATGATTCTACAATGTGGGGGATGTTTGTACTAGGAAATGGATCATTTCTTTAACCCAGTGTCAACATCACATCCTGATTAGAACTGGGCCGAGACTGCCGAACTCACTTGATGTAGGGGGCCTAAAAGCCAGAAAAGATTTTCCTCCCGTCTTCTGGGTCGGGTTTGAACCCAGTTCCCAGAGGTGAAAAGCCAGTGTGTATCCACTGCACCCACCCCCCCACCCCCGCTGCCTTCGTTGTTTTAAACAATCGATCAGATCACCTTTCAACCTCTGCATCTTCCAGCAAGTATATCCCAAGTGTACCCAGTCTCTCAATATAGCACAGTCCTTTCAGCCCAGGCAGCATAGGAATTGCTAGATGGAAAAAAGACCAAGGTCCATCTAGTTCGCCTTCTACCGTCCTGGTAGTCGCAGGATACAACGATAACGATCATAGCAATCAATCTCTATCAATTAGTTTACAACAGATCCCAGACATGAGGCGAGGAAAACCCCCAGTGGTGGAGAGATTTGGGAACCATAGGTCCAAAGTCATCTGTTCCTCACAAGCAAGTTACACTCACCTCATGTCATGTCTCAAATTACTCATATATTGTATCCCAAAATATTATTTTCTGAAAGAAATCATCCAATTTGCAGTTGAACAAATCAATACCAACGGTTTCCACTGTCTCCCTAGAGAGCTTGTTCCATCTACTGACCACTCGCTCACTGAAATACAGTTTCTGCAGATTAGTTCTGAATTTACCCCTTTAAGCGCAGGCCATGTCCTCTGGATCTACTGTTCTGGACAAGGTGAAAGAGCTTGTCGTGGTCTACATTCTCAAGTCACCCTGGTGAATTGCTGCTGGACTCCCTCTTAAAGCCAGTATATGCTTCCTAAGGCGGCCAGCAACACATATAAAAAAAATAAACTTACCCTGTGCTTTTCTAGGAACTCGGGTGACAGTGACCAGGGTGCATTTCGTACCACCTCATCTACATAGCGGCAATGCCTGACTGCATCGTATCTCTCAGCCTCATTCATCACCGTAAAGCCTTTGAACTGGTGGGTTAGGTCGTCATTGCACACTGTCGGGCCAAAAGAGACATTCAGTAAGTTAATTACTGCAATAACTTCAACTCATCTCAACTCCATCCGGAACACTGCGTCACTCATTCAGGGTATGGTGCCCTACGGCGCTGGACTAGAAACCCAGAGGTCATGAGTTCAAATCCCACATGACATTGAATTCAATGAATTTGTCAGTTGGCACCAGAAGAAACGACCATGAGTTCAAGCCCCACTCCAGAGACTTGATCCCCATAATCCAAGCTCCTGGTGCCATAACTGAGGGAGTGCTGCACTGTTGGAGGTGCCCACGGCACTATTTCGAAGGAGAGCAGGGGAGTTCTCCCCATTGTCCTGGGCCAATATTTATCCCTCAACCACCTTCACTACTCATTTATCACATTGCTGTTTGTGGGACCTTGCTGTGCGCAAATTGGCTACCACGTTTCCTACATTACAACAGTGACTACACTTCAAAAGTACTTCACTGGCTGTAAAGCTATTTGGAGCGTCCTGAAGTTGTGACGGGCGCTGTATAAATGCAAGTCTTTCTTTATCCCTATAAGTTAGAACTCCTGTGTTAAATGGGTCAGACTATACCTGGGCGGTTAGATGGCCTCTCCCAAGCATGAATACTTGGGTGTGCTCCGCCTTTGAACCTGCCTAGTGTGGGTAGCCTTATTGATAGCAAGTCTACTTCTAGTATAGCTTTTTAAGCTCATGGGGCCACACAAGCCCCTTCACTCATGTCAGGTTGCAATCAAAAAGGGCTTTAAGTTACCAGCAAGACCATTGAAGCAGGCAGTACAAGTAGGAGCAAGAATCATTGGGATGGGTTTCTGGAGATAAGGCAGAGAGATGAGAAACCGGGTAGGTGGGATTGATTGGTGAAAGAAAGGAACGGTTGGTTAAACCCAGTGGTTTATCATTCTGTTACTAAAAATTCCTCTGTCGGATAAGGGAACCAATACAGTCTGTGTAGACTGACCAGCAAATGGAGAATCTTGAGTAGATCATCGAACCTTACAGGTAAAAGGAGGCCGTTTGGCCCATCGTGCCTGTGCCGGCTCTTTGAAAGAGCTATCCAATTAGCCCCACTCCCCACTGCTCTTTCCCCACAGTACTGCAAATTTTTCCTTTTCAAGTATTTATCCAATTCCCTTTTGAAAGTTACTATTGAATCTGCATCCACCACCCTTTCAGGCAGTGCATTTCAGATCATAATAACTCGCTGCCTAAAAAAAATTCTCCTCATCTCCGCTCTGGTTCTTTTGCCAATTATCTTAAATCTGTGTCCTCTGGTTACCGACCCTGCTGCCACTGGAAACAGTTTCTCCTTATTTACTCTATCAAAACCCTTCATGATTTTGAACACCTCTATTAAATCATCCCCTTAACCTTCTCTGCTCTAAGGAGAACAATCCCAGCTTCTCCAGTCTCTCCACATAACTGAAGTAGATGCTAAAAGTGACACTGCCAGAGTAATCTGCAGCCTCAGCTCTCCCGAGATACGAATCATAAACTTCCTGACCAGCCAGCCACATTTCCTGCGCACTTTATCAGCACTGACTCTGCATAGTGACCGCAGGAGTTAAAAAAAAAACATTGAATGCTGAAAAATCTGAAATAAAAACAGAAAACAGTAGAAACTCAGAGCAGGCCATTCAGTATCCGAGAAAAAATTGTATTCACATCACCCTTCACAACCTCAGGACGTCCCAAAGCGCTTCACAGGCAATGGGGTACTTTTGAAGTGTAGTCACTGTCGTAATGTAGGAAAATGCGGCAGCCAATTTGCACACAGCAAGATCCCACGAACAGCAATGAGGTAAATGACCACATAATCTGTTCTAGTGATGTTGGTTGAGGGATAAATATTGGCCAGGACACTGGGGAGAACTCCCCTGCTCTTCTTTGAAATAGTGCCGTGGGATCTTTTACATCCAACTGAGGGCAGACTGGGCCCTGCTTTAACATCTCATCCGAAAGACGGCACCTCCGACAGTGAAGCACTCCCTCAGTACTTCACTGGAGTGTCAGCCTAGATTATATGCTCAAATCTCTGGATTGGGACTTGAACCCACGACCTTCTGACTCAGAGGCGAGTGTGCGGCCCACTGAGCCACAGCTGGCATAGAAAATGGAAGTTAATGTTTCAATTAAGACTCTTTTATCCCCCCCCCTCAAGCCTGGAGTTGAAAAGCACAACGTTGCAGTGTTCTTTTTATATTGCTCAAGTGTGGCAAAGGTTGAAACGCAGATCTTTATCTTGGACCGAATCCAGCGGTGCCCAGCATTATTTCACCTCACAGCCAGCAGGTTTCTATTCATCTCTATTTAGAAGGGAAAGAAAGGAAAGATCTTGCATTTATATAGCACCTTTCACATCCTGGTTAGGCCCCAGCTGGAGTATTGTGTCCAATTCTGGGCTCCACACTTTAGGAAGGATATCAAGACCTTAGAGAAGGTGCAGAGGAGATTTACTAGAATGGTACCGGGGATGAGGGACTTCAGTTATGTGGACAGACTGGAGAAGCTGGGATTGTTCTCCTTAGAGCAGAGAAGGTTAAGGGAAGATTTGATAGAGGGGTTCAAAATCATGAAGGGTTTTGATAGACTAAATAAGGAGAAACTGTTTCCAGTGGCAGAAGGGTCGGTAACCAGAGGACACAGATTTAAGGTAATTGGCAAAAGAACCAGAGGCAACAGGAGGCAAAAAACTTTTTACTCAGCGAGTTGTTCTGATCTGGAACTCACTGCCTGTAAGGGCGGTGGAAGCAGATTCAATAGTAACTTTCAAAAGGGAATTGGATAAATACTTGGTGCAAAAATCTGCAGAGCTATGAGGAAAGAGCAGGGGAGTGGGACCAATTGGATAGCTCTTTCAGAGAGCCGGCACAGGCACGATTGTCCAAATGGCCTCCTTCTGTGCTGTATCATTCGATGATCCTCAGGACATTCCAAAGCGCTTCACAGCTCTGAGGAGAACAATCCCAGCTTCTCCAGTCTCTCCACATAACTCAAGTCCCTTATCCCTGGTACCATTCTAATAAATGTCCTCTGCACCTACTCTAAGGCCTTGACATCCTTCCCAATTAATTACTTTTGAAATGCAGTCACCATTGTTTTGGCAAACGTGGCAGTCAAGTTGTGCAGAGCAAGATCCCAGGTACAGCAAATCACGAGTTAAACCGTTTTTGATGGCATTGGTTGTGGGAGAATATGAGCTCGGAGAAGCTCTTCTTCCAATAGTGGCCGCAGATCTTTTACGTCCACCTGAGCAGGCAGAAGAGGACTTGATTTTAACGTATCTGCTCAAAGACGGCACCTCCGACAATGCAGCACTCCCTCGGTACTGCACTGGGAGTGAGTGTCAGCCTCGATTTTATGCGCTCAAGTCTCTGGAGTGGGGCTTAAACCCACGACCCTCTGACTCAGAGGGGTGAGTGCTACCCACCAAATCAAGTTGCCATTTAACGGGGCAATCAGTATGAAGTGTTAATAAGACAATAAAAACAATCCCAGTCACTCACAGTTACGAGTCCTTCCTTACCTCCCACTATTAGGTGCGTGTTCGGGAAAAGGCTCTTGGCCTGCATTAGCGCCCGCGCATGTCCCGAGTGAAAGAGATCGAAGATGCCATCGGCATAAACTCGAACTGGCCGATCCACTGAAAGTAGAAGGAATATTTTCACTTATAGCAGTGCCTCATCACATTGTCAAAACAGCTCTGCTGGTTTTTACATTCATTCTTGGGATGTGGGCGTCACTGGCAAGACCGGCATTTACTGACCATCCCTAGTTGTCCTGAGAAGGTGGCGGTGGGCCTCCGCTGGTAGTGGATTTTTGATACACCTGAGTGCCTTGCTAAGCCACTTCAGTGGGCAGTTAAGAGTCAACTATGTTGGTGTGGGACTGGAGTCACATGGATGCCCAGACCGGGTAAGGACGGCAGGTTTCCCTCCCTAAAGGACATTAGTGAACCAGTTGGATTTTTACCACAATCCGACAGCTTCATGGTCACTTTTAATGATACCAGTTTTTATTTCCAGATTTTTTTTTAATAACTGAATTCAAAATGTTCAAACTGCCCACAGTGGGATTTGAACTCACGTTCTCTGCGATTACTAGTCCAAGCCTCTGGATAAAGCAGTGTGAAAAATGCCCTCTGAAGTGGCCTAGCAAACCACTCAGTTGGATCAAAACCGCTACAGAGAACAAGATAGCGGTTCATTAAGGCGGCCCACCACCACCTTCTCAAGGCAACTAGGGATGGACAATAAATGCCATGACTCCTACATGCCAGGAATGGAAGGGCACGACTTGAACCGGTGGCCTCCTGAAAATGCTGCCAATATAGGAACAGGAGGAGGCCATTCAGCCCCTCGAGCCTGTTCTGCCATTCAGTTAGATCATGGCTGATCTGTATCTCAACACCATTTACCTGCCTTGGTTCCGTAACCCTCAATACCCTCACCCAACAAAAATCTATCAATCTCACTTTTGAAATTTTTAATTGACCCCCAGTCTCAACAGCTTTTTTGGGGGGGGGGGCGGGGGGGAAAGAGAGGGGGTGGCGGGGGAAGAGTTCCAGATTTCCACTCCCCTTTGTGTGAAGAAGTGTTTCCTGACATCACCCCTGAACGTCCTAGTTCTAATTTTAAGGTTTTGCCCCCTTGTTCTGGACTCCGCCACCAGAGGAAATATTTTCTCTCTATCTACCCTATCAAATCCTTTAATCATCTTAAAACACCTCAATTACATCACTCCTTAATCTTCTATGTGCAAGGTCTATGCAACCTGTCCTCATAATTTAACCCTTTTAGCCCAGGTATCATTCTGGTGAATCTGCGCTGCACCCCCTCCAAGGCCAATATATCCTTCCTGAGGTGCGGTGCCCAGAACTGAAGGCAGTCTCTCCAGGCAGGGTCTAGCCTGAACTTTATAATTAGATCCTTCCCCCCCCCCCCCCGCCCCGTGCAATGGCAGTGGGTTTCAATACTCACAGGGAGTTCCAATCCTTGCTTCTTCCAACGTCACGCGCTCGTACGCCGTGTCGCTCCTTACTCCATTCTCATCTGCAAACGGGGCCGGCTGCGAGAGGGTCTGTAATCGAAATGGTGGAGAGAGAGAGAGAAAAAAACAAACCCAGTCACTGGCAGGAATCTATCACAGGCTTAAGATTGAATAACTGGTCAAAGGGGGCCCTAGGGGCATTTCATAGAATCGTAAAATGGTTACAGCACAGGAGGCCTTTCGGCCCATCGAGCCCATGCTGGCTCTTTAGAACAGCAATCCAGTTAGTCCCATTCCTCTGCTCTTTCCCCTGCAAATTTTTTCCTCTTCAAGTATTTATCCAATTCCTTTTTGAAAGCCACTTTCAGGCAGTGCATTCCAGATCATAACTACTCGCTGCGTAAAAAAGTTTTTCCTCATATCACCTTCGGTTCTTTTGCCAATCAACTTAAATCTGTGTCCTCTGGTTCTTGGCCCTTCCGCCAATGGGAACAGTTTCTCTTTATTTACTTTATCTAAACCCTTCATGATTTTGAACACTTCTATCAAATCTCCTCTTAGCCTTCTCTGCTCTGAGAACAACCCCAGCAATGTCCTAGGGCTGAGATAATTGGCCTCCAACAACCACTACCATCTTCCTTTGTGCTAGGTATGAATCCAGCCACTGGAGAGTTTTCCCCCTGATTCCCATTGACTTCAATTTTACTAGGGCTCCTTGGTGCCAGCGGAAGCAACATTCTATAGACAGAGCTAAGCGATTCCACAACCAACGGATCAGATCAAAGCTCTGCAGTCCTGCCACATCCAGTCGTGAATGGTGGTGGACAATTAAACAACTAACAGAGGAGGCTCTGTAAACATGCCCATTCTCAATGATGGCAGAGTCCAGCACGTGAGTGCAAAAGACAAGGCTGAACAACTTCTGACTTCAGCCAGAAGTGCCGAGTGGATGATCCATCTCGGCCTCCTCCCGATATCCCCACCATCACAGAAGCCAGTTTTCAGCCAATTCGATTCACTCCATGTGATATCAAGAAACGGCTGAGTGCACTGGATACAGCAAAGGCTATGGGCCCCGACAACATCCCGGCTGTAGTGCTGAAGTCTTGTGCTCCAGAATTAGCTGCGCCTCTAGCCAAGCTGTTCCAGTACAGCTACAACACTGGCATCTACCCGACAATGTGGAAAATTGCCTTTGTATGTCCTGTCCACAAAAAGCAGGACCAATCCAATCTGGCCAATTACCGCCCCATCAGCCTACTCTCAATCATCAGCAAAGTGATGGAAGGTGTCGTCGACAGTGCTATCAAGCGGCACTTACTCACCAATAACCTGCTCACCGATGCTCAGTTTGGGTTCCGCCAGGACCACTCGGCTCCAGACCTCATTACAGCCTTGGTCCAAACATGGACAAATGAGCTGAACTCCAGAGGTGAGGTGAGAGTGATTGCCCTTGACATCAAGGCAGCATTTGACAGAGTGTGGCACCAAGGAGCCCTAGTAAAATTGAAGTCAATGGGAATCAGGGGGAAAACTCTCCAGTGGCTGGAGTCTACCCAGCACAAAGGAAGATGGTAGTGGTCGTTGGAGGCCAATCATCTCAGCCCCGGGACATTGCTGCAGGAGTTCCTCAGGGCAGTGTCCAAGGCCCAACCATCTTCAGCTGCTTCATCAATGACCTTCCCTCCATCATAAGGTCAGAAATGGGGATGTTCGCTGATGATTGTACAGTGTTCAGTTCCATTTGCAACCCCTTAGATAATGAAGCAGTCCGAGCCCGCATGCAGCAAGACCTGGACAACATCCAGGCTTGGGCTCATAAGTGGCAAGTAACATTCGCGCCAGACAAGTGCCAGGCAATGACCATCTCCAATAAGAGAGAGTCTAACCACCTCCCCTTGACATTCAACGGCATTACCATCGCCGAATCCCCCACCATCAACATCCTGGGGGTTACCATTGACCAGAAACTTAACTGGACCAGCCATATAAATACTGTGGCTACAAGAGCAGGTCAGAGGCTGGGTTTTCTGCGGCGAGTGACTCACCTCCTGAGTCCCCAAAGCCTTTCCACCATCTACAAGGCACAAGTCAGGAGTGTGATGGATGAGTGCAGCTCCAACAACACTCAAGAAGCTCGACACCATCCAGGACAAAGCAGCCCACTTGATTGGCACCCCATCCATCACCCTAAACATTCACTCCCTTCACCACCGGCGCACTGTGGCTGCAGTGTGCACCATCCACAGGATGCACTGCAGCAACTCACCAAGGCTTCTTCGATAGCACCTCCCAAACCCGCGATCTCTACCACCTAGAAGGACAAGAGCAGCAGGTACATGGGAACACCACCACCTGCACGTTCCCCTCCAAGTCAAACACCATCCCGACTTGGAAATATATCGCCGTTCCTTCATCGTCGCTGGGTCAAAATCCTGGAACTCCCTTCCTAACAGCACTGTGGGAGAACCTTCACCACACGGATTGCAGCGGTTCAAGAAGGCAGCTCACCACCACCTTCTCAAGGGCAATTAGGGATGGGCAATAAATGCCGGCCTCGCCAGCGACGCCCACATCCCATGAACGAATAAAAAAAAAATTCGGTCAAAAGCTGCCTTGATGTCAAAGGCAGTGACTCTCACCTCACCCCTGGAATTCAGCTCTTTTGTCCATGTTTGGATCAAGGCTATAATGAGGTCTGGAGATGAGTGGTCCTGGCGGAACCCAAACTGAGCATCGGTGAGCAGGTTATTGGTGAGTAAGTGCCGCTTGATAGCACTGTCGACGACACCTTCCATCACTGTGCTGATGATCGAGAGTAGACTGATGGGGCGGTAATTGGCCGGATTGGATTTGTCCTGCTTTTTGCGGACAGGACATACCTGGGCAATTTTCCACAGTCAGGTAGATGCCAGTGTTGTAGCTGTACTGGAACAGCTTGGCTAAAGGCGCAGCTAGTTCTGGAGCACAAGCCTTCGGTACTGCAGCCGGGATGTTGTCGGGGCCTCTTGCCTTTGCTGTATCCAGTGCACTCAGCCGTTTCTTGATATCACGTGATATTACCTCGATTATAGAAAATTGAGGGCTGAGCTAGTCGAGGTGTTTAAACTGGTTTAGGGATTCAACAGGATCGATAGAGAGAAACCATTTCCTCTGGTGGAGGAATCCAGAACAAGGGGGCACAATCTTAAAATTAGAGCTCGGCCATTCAGGGGTGAAATCAGAAAACACTTTGTCTCACAAAAGGTGGTTGAAATCTGGAACTTTCTCCCCCAAAAGGCTGTGGATGCTGGGTGTCAAATGGATCTTTCAAGACTGAGATCGATATATATTTGTTGGGTGAGGGTATCAAGGGATATGGAGCAACGGCAGGGAAAATGGAGTCGAGATACAGATCAGCCATGATCCAATTGAATGGCGGAATAGGGCTCGAGGGGCTGAATGGCCTCCCTCCTGTTCCTATGTGCCCACGTCCAGATTTCAGTGAATCGCATGGATATTTCTGCCAACCAGGAAAGCATGCAATCGAAGACAAACAGATTGAAAATCTGGCCCCTCAAAAGCGTGACGTGCACCATTGCAACACACGAAATTGCAACGAGAGGGGTCAAATATAACAATCACACAAAGGATCAAAGGGAAGGTTGGGAAACTGCTTCCACACAACGGCTGTGATGTGGAGATGCCGGCGACGGACTGGGGTGGACAAATGTAAGGAATCTTACAACACCAGGTTATAGTCCGACAGCTTTATTTTAAAATCACAAGCTTTCGGAGATTATCCCCTGCGTCGTGAATTCTCCTGACGAAGGGGATAATCTCCGAAAGCTTGCGATTTTAAAATAAAATTGTCGGACTATAACCTGGTGTTGTAAGATTCCTTACATTACACAACGGCTGGGCAGAGTGTGGAATTCTTCCCCGCAAACCCCTGTTGAAGCAGAGTCCAAACGTTCTTTTAAAAAGGTTATTAGTTGCCTGAAGAAAAGGGTTATTAAATTATCGGGATTAGATTGGGGGTGGGGGGGGGGGCTCGTGTCGAGAAAAACTCCCGTGTGAACTAGATGGGCCGAATGGGCTGTTTCGCTGTCAGAATGTTCCACAACCCCACATAAATAGATAAGAAATTATATAAACAGGAAACATTTTGTTTTGTACAGTGAAACCTGTAGACAGTAGTCACTGAAACTTAAGCCTTGAACATAACGGCAATACACAGTGTAAGAACAATTAGCGGTCTATTTTAAGACTGCTTGCGTTATCCAGAACAGCTTTCTTATCATCACAAATGTCTCCCAGTAAGTCAGCTAGTCACAGGCACAGTTCTCCATCCTCTCCTGAAGGACATAAGATAGGAGCAGGAGTAGGCCATACGGCCCCTCGAGCCTGCTCCGCCATTCAATCAGATCATGGCTGACCTTCGACCTCAACTCCACTTTCCCGCCCGATCCCCATAATCTTGATTTCCTTAGAGTCCAAAAATCTATCGATCTCGGTCTTGAATATACTCAACGACTCAGCATCCACAGCTCTCTGGGGTAGAGAATTCCAAAGATTCACAATCCTCTGAGTGAACATTTTTTTCCCCCATCTCAGTTATGCAGATAGACTGGAGAAGCTGGGATTGTTCTCCTTAGAGCAGAGACAGTTGCGAGGAGATTTGATAGAGGTGTTCAAAATCATGAAGGGTCTGGACAGAGTAGATAGAGAGAAACTGTTCCCATTGGCGGAAGGGTCAAGAACCAGAGGACACAGATTTAAGCTGATTGGCAAAAGAACCAAAGGTGATATGAGGGAAAAACTTTTTTACACAGCGAGTGGTTATGATCTGGAATGCACTGACGGAGGGGGTGCTGGAGGCAAATTCAATCGTGGCCTTCAAAAGGGAATTGGATAAGTACTTGAAGGGAAAAGATTTGCAGGGCTATGGGGATAGAAACTTGCTATGGTGGGATTTGAACGCAAGACCTCTGGGTTGCTAGCCCAGTCCCATAGCACATCTGTGCCCAGCTTGCTGGCAGCAGGGACGCTGCAATGTTTGAAAATGCGCAGTTGGTTTAAATTTGCTTTTTTGCACCTGGGCCTTCATCATTGAGGGACCAGCAACGTCACAAATCACACTCCTGGCCTCTACGGGCAGGCCGGGAGGTCAGGGGTCAGATCCGAGATGGCAGACCCGAAGGCGCAGCTAAACAGCTGGCGCCTCCACAAGCACTGCATCAAAGGCAACTCGTCGAAACCCACTCTTGCCAATGCAGGCAACTCTGCAGCGTAAGCAGAGAAGATTTGTTAAATTTGTAGAGAACCTTGGTTAGACCACACTCAGAATACTGTGCACAATTCTGGTCTCCATATTACAAAAAGGATATAGAGGCATTGGAGAAGGTGCAAAAAAGATTTGCAAGGATGATATCAGAACTGAGAGGTTATACTTATCAGGAAGTAGTGAACAGGCTGGGCTCTCTTCTCTAGAAAAGAGAAAGCTGAGGGGTGACCTGATAGAGGTCTTTAAGATTATGAAATGGTTTGATAGGGTAGACGTAGGGAAGATGTTTTCACTTGTGGCGGAAATCAGAACTAGGAGCCATAAATATAAGATAGTCACTAATAAATCCAATGAGGTATTCAGGAGAAACTTCTTTACTCAGAGAGTGGTTAAAATGTGGAACTCGATACCACAAGGAGTAGTTGAGGCGAATAGCATAGATGAGTTTAAGAGAAAGCTAGATAAACACATGAGGGAGAAAGGAATAGAAGGATGCTGATAGGGTGAGATGAAGATGGGTGGGAGGAGGCTCACGTGGAGCCGAATGGCCTGTTTCTGTGCCGTACATTCTATGTAATAAATTGGGGCATAATTCTTCTGGATTTTAAGCAGCTGCCAGGTAAATATCCCACTGAAATGCGACAACTAAAATCAACTCCACCGTCTTGTATCAGGGTGAGCCCCTGCAATCCTACTGGATAACAAACAGCTGCCTGACCTCAGCTGGTGTGCTGCATCGGCCTTGGTTGGTTACTATTTTCGGCACTTACTGGTCGCGGGATTTTCACTGGGCTGACGCCTTCATCATCCGTGGTGCCATTGGGGCCCAGTCCGTCCTTCCTTCTCTTTCTGGAGTTTGATTTGGCAGCAACCTGCGCCTCCATCTCATCAGGTACCTGCAGTGTTGAAAAATAAACAAATGCAGTTCTGTGACCGAAATCTGAACTGCAAAAAACTTGCATTCACAACCTCAGGATGTCCCAAAGCACTTTACAGCCAATGAAATACCTTTTGAAGTGTAGTCACTGTTGTAATGTAGGAAATGCGGCAGCCAATTTACACAGGTCCCACAAACAGCAATGTGATAATGACCAGATAATCTGTTTCTTCAGTGGTGTTGGTTGGAGGATAAATATTAGCCAGGGCATCGGAGAGAACTCCTCTGCTCTTCTTCGAAATAGTGCCGTGGGATCTTTTATGTGAACCTAAGTGGGCAGATGGGGCCTCGGTTTAATGTCTCATCCGAAAGACAGCTCCTCCGACAGGGCAGCACTCCCTCAGTACTGGCACTGGGAGTGTCAGCCTAGATTATGTGCTCAAGTCTCTGGACTGGAGACTTGAATCCACAACCTTCTGATTTGGAGGCGAGAGTGGCTGACACTCGGTCCATAATGCTACTATGGGACCGGGTCAGTGACCTGCCCAAAAAATGATGTTTTAGCTGTGCTTCTGCTTTCGATTTTGCCTCATTTTATAAATGGGAGTCCTTTCTTTACCCGAGATGAGTTGGGATTGGTCTCCATTCAATTTCTAGCTGACGCGGGTCCTCAGCATGAAATCGCCCCAAAGTGGAATCAAACGGAGGCCACCGAGCGGCTCAGGTGGGAAAATAACAAACATCGCACTGGTACAGTGAGGCTTGCTCTTCTGAGTGGGCCGTGTGAGTGTGTGTGTGTGTGTGTGTGTGTGTGTGTGAATGTGCATTTGCGTGTGAGTGCACATGAGAGTGTGTGAGCATTTGCATGTATGCGTGTGCATGTGCGAGCCTGCGTGAGTGCATGGGGGGGGGCAGGGTTTAAGCTGCAGTCTCTGGGCTCTACCTGACCCGAGTGCCTGAAACGGGAACGTATTTAGTTCCTCAGCACTAACATCCCACAGCTTGATGAGGATAAAATTCACGCAGTAGGAACATAGTAACAGGAGGAGGCCATTCAGCCCCTCGAGCCTGTACCGCCATTCAATTAGACCATGGCTGATCTGTACCTTAACTCCATTTTCCCGCCTTTGCTCCACATCCCTTGATACCCTTACCCAACAAAAATCTATCAATCTCAGTCTTGACATTTTCAATTGACCCTCAGCATCCTCAGCCTTTTGATTTCCACTACACTTTGTGTGAAGTGCTTTCTGACATCACCCTGAACGACCTAGCTCCAATTTTAAGGTTATGCCCTTTTGTTCTGGAGTTAAAAACCTCAATAATTTGTATGAGCGTTTAGGAATGTGCTGTGACACACACAAGACCTTGGATTTAACAAGAGTAAGCAGTTTGCGACATAAAGAATTCAGTGTTTCTGGGGCTGTGGGCAGAGTACAAACTCACCAAGCCAGCACTCTGTCAGGAGACTTGACATGACACACGCAGTGCAAACAGTCTCACAGCCACAGGCTGCCATAACAAGGCTGTGCAGCTTTTAGCTAGACACACCCGCAGAGTCACAATCCTGCAGTAACAGGAATGTCCTGCCTGAGTGAGAGTGCTGAAAAAGGAAAGAATGTGCATTTATGTAGCGCCTTTCACAACCTCAGGTCATCCCAAAGCGCTTCACAGTACTTTTGAAGTGTAGTCACTGTTGTAACGTAGGAAGCGCGGCAGCCAATTAGTGCACAGCAAGATCCCACAAACAGCAATGAGATAAACGACCAGATCATCTGTTTTTGGTGATGTTGGTTGAGGGATAAATATTGGCCCAGGACGCCGGGGAGAACTCCCCTTCTCTTCGAATAGCTCAACGGGATCTTTTATGTCCACCTGAGGGGGCAGACGGGGCCTCGGTTTAACGTCTCATCCAAAAGACGGCACCCTCCGACAGTGCAGCACTCCCTCAGTACTGGCACTGAGGTGTCGGCCTGGATTTTGTGCTGAAGTTTCTGGAGTAGAGCTTGAACCCACAACCTTCTGACTCAGAGACGAGAGCGCTACCCACCGAGCCATGTCCACAAACCTGGTCAGTGACCTGCCCAAAGAATACAATTTGAAGATGTTTTAGCCGTGCTTCTGCTGTCAATTTTGCCTCAGTTTCCACTTCTATCTTTCGCTCCTCCCTTACGAACCGGAGGGATATTTTTTAACCTAACTTGTTATTCCTGTGTACTGCTGCTTTTGTTGCTGAAAAGTTTTTAAAAAGATTTTTTAAAAAATAAATTCTAACAGTGGGGAGGGGCCATGTGTCACAGTGAATTACCCGAAATGAGATAAATGGCCAGATAATCTGCTTTTTTCTGAGGTGATGTTGGTTGGGGGATAAATATTGGCCAGGACACCGGGAGAACTCCACTGATCTTTTTGGAAGAGTTCCTCGTCACAATAGCGGCCCCATTACGACAGCGGACCCCAACTCTCTCTACTTCATCGATCAGACTCTGGCCTTTACCCCTCTGGGCCTTGCTCCTCCTAAACTACAGATGCCCTGCCCTGCCCACTCTCCACCTCCCCTGCAACCTCGCAAATCAAGGCATCACGCCATCTCCTACTCCAACTCAAGGACCTCAAAAACGTGGATCCCCTCAGCTCCCCCAGTCTTCCCTTCCTCCGGCAACCTACAGTCTCTTATAACCTAAGCCTGGTGTGGCCTCACCATCATTTTGATTCCGATCATCTTTTATCTCAACCTTGGTGTCCTGCGTTACGGGCTTGGGCTGCTGCCACCATGAAGCATTCTTGTGACAGTCCTGTGACACTGTAAATCAGGAAGTAAAAGTTCCTCACTCACATGGCACAGTGCAGCAACTGCAGAATTTTATTGCACGCTCTGTGTTTGACATTTATCTTTTACTTCCTTTTCTTCCAGCCAGTTTTCTCCTCTTCTGAAAGCACTTGACTCTTTTGGCTAACGTACGGGCCGTGAATGCCGGGCGCTCTCTGGTAATTTGGACAAGCTGCCAATCTTCACGTGTAGGCCTGGCAACAACTACTTGCATTTATATAGCGCCTTTAATGTAATAAAATGTCCCAAGACGCTTCACTGGAGCGATTATCAAACAAAATTTGACACCGAGTCACATAGGAGATATTAGGACAGATGAAGAGGTTGGTTTTAAGGAGCATCCCAAAAGGAGGAGAGAGAGAGGTTTAGGGAGGGAATTCCAGAGCTTGGGGCCTACGTAGCTGAAGGCACGGCCACCAACTGTAGAGCGATGCAAATCAGGGATGCGCAAGAGGCCAGAATTGGAGGAGCGCAGAGATCTGAGGGTTGTAGGGCTGGGGGAGGTTACAGAGATAGGGAGGGGCGAGGCCACGGAGGGGGATTTGAACAAAAGGATGAGAATTTTAAAAATCAAGGCATCCCCGGAGCGTGAGCCGACGTAGATCAGCGAGCACAGGAGGTGATGAGTGAACGGAATTTGGAGTGAGTTAGGATGTAGGCAGCCGAGTTTTGGACAGGACATTCTACCTGCCAACGGATAAATGAGGTTGAGGTACAGATCAGCCGTGATCTGATTGAATGACGGAACGGGCTTGAGGGGCTGAATGGCCTATTCCTGTTTCCACCGCAAGGAATAGTCGCAGCCGAGCCAAATCCCGTCTTTATCTGATGTCCGCCCGGGCGCACTTTCTAGCGGGAGAGGCTGGGTGGCAATAACCAACAGGAACACCGGATAATTCACCACCTTTGCAGCTCAAGGGCACTGAGAACACCTGTCCAAGCCCGAAGAATCCAACAGTTGAAATCGGCTAACTCAATTCCAACTGAGGATGGAACCGGGGAGATTTTACGTACTGGTGAGGCCCACAGTCAGATGATGAGTGTGTTTATAGTGTGTGTGTGTGTGTGTGTGTGTGTGTGTGTGTGTGTGTGTGTCACATACATACACACACACAGACGAGATGGCGATGGAGCTGGGAGAGGCTTCAGAAATCTGCTCCACAGAAACACTGACGTCATAGAATTACATTAAATTTACAGCATCGGAACAGGCATTCGGCCCAACTGGTTTATGCTCCACATGAGCCTCCTCCCTCCCTAATTCATCTCACCCTATCAGTATATCCTTCTATTCCTTTCTCCCTCATGTACTTATCTAGCTTTCCCTTAAAGGCATCAATGCTAGTCACCTCAATTACTCCTTGTGGTAGTGAGTTCCACATTCTCACCACTCTCTGGGTAAAGAAGTTTCTCCTGAATTCCCTATTGGATTTATTAGTGACTATCTTATATTTATGGCCCCTAGTTTTGGCCTCCCCACAAGTGAAAGCATCTTCTCTACATCTACCCTATCAAGACCTTTATCAGGTCACCCCTCAGCCTTCTCTTTTCTAAAGACAAGAGCCCCAGCCTGTTCAGCCTTTCCCAATAGTTGTGACCTCTCAGTTCTGGTATCATTCTTGTAAATCATTTTTTGCACCTTCTCCAGTGCCTCGATATTCTTTTTGTAATATGGAGACCAGAACTGTTCACAGTACTCCAAGTGTGGTCGAACCAAGGTTCTCTACAAGTTTAACATAACTTCTTTGCTTTTCAATATCTGCCGCGTTGTTAAACGCAAAGACAACAACCTGCATTTGTACAGCACCTTCCTCGTAGTAAAACGTCCCACGGTGCTTCACAGTGGCGTAAATCAGACACAAATTGACACCAAGCCACAGAAAGAGACATTAGGACAGGTTGGTCAAACAGGTTTCTCCTGTTATTGCGATAAACACTGCAAACTCAGACATGTTTGTTTAAAACGGACTCAGATTTTCTGCCAGTACAATCAGTGCTGGCTCCAAACATGGAATTCAAGAGGTTGTAAAATGTGACTAATGCAAGGTCCCCCCCCCACCCACAGGAAAACCTACCCCAGCCTTGACAACGAGCACCAGCTGCATTGTACACCCAGCTGCTCCTGCCAACGCCTCGTCACACAGAAATGTGCAGAGCTGGGCAGGAGGAAAAGGTCACTCCTGGCACAGCCTTGGATTTTACTACCTCGTGCCCAGTTTAGAATTCTTTTCCTCTTCACCTATTTGACGCCATGCCACAATTTACTGTCAAATTTTGTCTGATTTACGCTCCTGCGGAGCACCTTGGGATGTTTTACTATGTTAAAGACACTATATAAATGCACGTTGTTGTTGTTGGCCAATGACGTACTACACAATTGCTGGGGCAATGCAGTCACGAGGAGGGGAAAAAAGGGGGAGCAACAGAGGGAACTCCCATCAGTCACCAAGTGTGTCTGCATCAGCATTGTACGAAAGAAATTGCTAACTAGTCACAGGTGTGCCTACAGCGACATTGTTTCAGTCACAGGCACTCATTTTAGTAGAAAACACCTCAAATACAGGTAACTGTACTTCACACGTATGCATATTTGCTGAACAAAACATCTTCCACCATTCAGTAACCAAGAAAATAAAGCACTCACAACAATCCCTGAACGCCTCGATTTTAAAATTCTCATCATTGTTTTCAAATCCCTCCATGCCCCACCCCCCCACCCAATCGCTGTAACCTGCTCCAGCAGCCCTACAACCCTCCGAGATCTCTGCGCTCCTCCAATTCTGGCCTCTTGTCCATTCCCCCGCTCCCTGCGCCCCCACCATTGGCGGCCGTGCCTTCAGCTGCTGAGGCCCCCAAGCTCTGGAATTCCCTCCCTAAACCTCTCTCTCCTCCTTGACACTTCTCAAAACCTACCTCTTTGACCAAGCTACGTTTTACTATGTTAAAGGCCCTGTATAAACGCAATTTGATCAAAGAAACATTCGCACTCTGCTTTTCATCTTACCATTTTACCAACAAACGCAAACAGAAAAAGTGTTGGAAATCTGAGATAAACACAGCAAACTTGCTGGAAATAAGCATCAGGTCAGTCAGCAGCTGAAGGAGAAGGACAGGTGGGCCTTCTCATCAGAACTGGATCTAGGTCAATGTGGATCGTTACAGATCCCTTGTTGCAAGTGCCGGCTACTGCAATCGCGCACGTGTTAACACGTGCTTTCCAGGAAGGTGGACTGGATATCACTCCAATGAGGCAAGACTCATTTGTAAAGCACCAACTTGGCTTATTTTACATAAAGTGCACAAAGGAACAGAGATAGAGATTTCCACAGGCGAGATTCATCAATCACCTACTGCATCCCCATACCGTGGAAAGCAACAAAAGTGCAACTCTGCCACCATTCTAGGTGAACTCGCTTTCAAGCTAGCTAAACCCAAGCTAACTGGCACCGCCTTTTAGGTTATAAGCAGTATGCGTTCGCATGCCCCATGTCCCAGTCTCAAAGCGAGAGCGAGAGATACTGCCAAAGTATGTTGAAATGCTACAGTATCATGCAAACAATTAACAGCCTCTTGACTGTCCCATTGCCCTTAGGCCTCCCCCTAATTGTTTAATGTCTACGGACTTTAAGGTTAAGTGACAAAAGCCTTTTGTAAGCTGATTCTAACCATGCAGGCAAAAGTCTCCAAAATTGTCACTCAAGGTGCAGTTAACCTTGCAGTTAAGGGAGAATATTTTTACAGGACTGCTCTGGTACTATCCTTCTCCGACTCATATTACCATCCAGCTCTGTTCTCCGTCAGACACTGGGATGAGGAGAAACACAGGAACAGGACGAGGCCATTCAGCGCCTCGAGCCTGTTCCCCCAGTTCAATGAGATCACGGTTGATCTGTACAACTCCATTTCCCTGCCTTTGCTCCATATCCCTTGATACCCTTACCCAACAAAAATCTATCGATCTCAGTCTTGAAAGCTCCAATTGACCCCCAGCAGCCACAGCCTTTGGGGGGGGGGGGGGGGAAGAAAGAGAGAGTTCCAGATTTCCACCACCCTTTGTGTGAGCTAGCAGATCCGGCAATTCACAAATCCTGCAGAAAAGTGGGTCTCACCAGAATGAGGCAAGTCTGCACTTTTACGTTTCCACAATGGCTGGAGGGTGAACAGCTTTAGAACACAAAAAGCACCTGTCAATGCCAGCAGGAATCTCCTTAAATGCAGGAGGGTAATTTTAACCTAACTCGCCGGGCGGGAATCCCGTGGGATCGGGTGGAACGCCGTTTTACACCCTACCCGATGACTTCAATGGAGAGTAAAATCGGGCAGGGTGTAAAACCAGCATTGCACCCGATCCCGTCAATTTCCCGACGGGCGGGTTAGGTTAAAATTATCCTCCATGGACTCTCAAGATTTGGTCACAAGGTGATACGGTATACCACCCCAATTCTGTTCTACACAACACAGTCCAGCCTCAGTAACATTATTTGTAATTGAAAAAAAAATTTCGAATTATCCAATAGTTTGACTTAAGCAGCGTCAAAGGGGGAATTCAGTGCAAAGAAGAAAATTCAGATAATCAGATAATTCAAATTAAGCGGCTTTGAATGACTACATCAAGATGCCTACATCACCTACCTACACAGCTAACGTGCCGGTACAGCTCAACACAGAACTCACCCACAGCAGCAGAACGAGCTTCTTAAGCATCATGTTAGTACAGTCACACCCTCCCACTGTTTTTATAATGCCCTGAGTCAACATTCATTAGTCACTCGACACCAGGACACTGGTTCGCACAAGGTTTGACCTTCACTGCGAGTTTAAATATCAGTCTCTTCGTAGCTTCTACTTTCCAGGTCTTATTAAGGGTTTGCTAATTCTCCTGACCTCATGAGTCAGAAGGTCGTGGGTT